>NW_024061565.1:67500-113803 GCF_016432855.1 Salvelinus namaycush
CTGTGCTCTCTCACTCTCTTTGCTTTCTCAGCCTGCTCTCTGCTCGTTCTATCTCTGCTCTCTTTGCTCTCCGCTCTCTCTCTGCTCTCCGCTCTCTCTCTGCTCTCTCAGCCTGCTCTCTGCTCGCTCTCTCTCTGCTCTCTCTCTCCCTCTGCTCTCTCTCTCTCCCTCTGCTCTCTCTCTCCCTCTGCTCTCTCTCTCCCTCTGCTCTCTCTGCTCTCTCTGCTCTGCCCTCTCTCCTCTCTCTCTCACTCTGCAATCTCAGCCTACTCTCTGCTCTCTCTGCTATCTCTGCTCGCTCTCTACTCTGCTCTCTCTGTTCTCTCTCTCTGCTCTCTTTCTGCTCTCTGCTCTCTTTCTGCTCTCTGCTCTCTCTCTTCTCTTTACTCTCTTTCTGCTCTCTCTCTCAACTCTCTGTTCTCTCTCCCTCTCTGCTATCTCTGCTGCTTTCTCTCTTTTCTCTGCTCTCTCTGCTCTCTCTTTCTGCTCTCGTTCTCTGCTCTCTCTCTCTGCCCTTTCTCTGCTCTCTGCTCTCGCTCTCTCTGCTCTCTCTCTGTTCTCTGCTCTGTTCTCTGCTCTGTTCTCTGCTCTGTTCTCTGCTCTGTTCTCTGCTCTCTCTGCCCTCTCTTCTCTCTCTCTCTGTTCTCTGCTTTCTCTCTCTCTGCTCTCTCTCTCTGTTCTCTGCTCTCTGTTCTCTGCTCTCTTTCTTTTCTCTGCTCTTCCTGCTCGCTCTCTCTGCCCTCTCTCTTCTCTCTGCTCTCTGCTATCTCACTCTCTGCTCTCTCTCTCTGCTCTCTCCCTCTCTCGCTCTGCTCTCTCAGCCTGCTCTCTGCACTCTCTCTGTTCTCTGATCTCTCTCTCCCTCTGCTCTCTCTGCTCTCTCTGCTCTGCTGCCTGTTCTCTCTCTCTCTGCTCTTCCTGGTCTCTCTCTGCTCGCTCTCTCTGCCCTCTCTCTTCTCTCTGCTCTCTTCTCGCTCTGCTCTCTCAGCCTGCTCTCTGCTCTCTCTCTGTTCTCTGATCTCTCTCTCCCTCTGCTCTCTCCCTTCTCTCTGCTCTGCTACTTTCTCTTCTCTCTGCTCTCTCTCTGCCCTCTCTGCTCTCTCTGCTCTCCGCTATCTCACTCTCTGCTCTCTCAGCCTGCTCTCTGGTCTCTCCCTCTTCTATCTCTCTCTCTGCTCTCTCTCCCTCTGCTCTCTCTGCTCTGCTCTCTCTGCTCTTGTTCTCTGCCCTCTCTGCTCTCTCTCCGTTCTCTCGCCCTCTGTTCTCTCTTCTCTCTGTTCTCTGCTCTCTCCCAGCTCTCTCTGCTCTTCACTCTCTCTGCGCTCTCTCTCTGCTCTCTCTCCCTGTTCTCTGCTCTGCCGCTCTCTCTTTTCTCTGTTCTCTCTGCTCTCTCTCTGCTCTCTCTTTCTGCTCTCTCTTTGCTCTCTCTCTCTCTGTCCTCTCTGCTCTCTGCTCTCTGCGCTCTCTCTCTGCTCTCTCTCTACTCTCTGCTCTCTCTCTCTTCTCTCTCTCTACTCTCTCTCTTTCTGCTCTCTCTCTCTGCCCTCTCGGCTCTCTCTCTTCTCTCTGCTCTCTTCTCGCTTTGCTCTCTCAGCCTGCTCTCTGCTCTCTCTCTGTTCTCTGATCTCTCTCTCCCTCTGCTCTCTCCCTTTTCTCTGCTCTCTGCTCTGATACTTTCTCTTCTCTCTGCTCTCTCTGCTCTCTCTCTGCTTTCTCAGCCTGCTTTCTGCTCGCTCTCTCTCTGCTCTCTGCTCGCTCTCTCTGCTCTATCTCTCTCCCTCTGCTATCTCTCTCTCTGCTCTCTCTCTCTGCACTCTCAGCCTACTCTCTGCTCTTTACTCTCTGCTCTCTCTCACTCTCTGCTCTCTCTGCGTTCTCTCTCCCTCTGCTCTATCTCTGCTTGCTCTCTCTCTGCTCTGCTGCTCTCTCTCTCCCTCTGCTCTCTCTGCTCTTGTTCTCTGCCCTCTGCTCTCTCTCTGCTCTCTCTCTCCCTCTGCTCTCTCTGCTCTGCCCTCTCTCCTCTCTCCCTCACTCTGCTCTCTCTGCACTCTCAGCCTACTCTCTGCTCTCTCTGCTATCTCTGCTCGCTCTCTACTCTGCTCTCGCTCTGTTCTCTCTCTCTGCTCTCTGCCCTCTCTCTTCTCTCTACTCTCTTTCTGCTCTCTGCTCTCTCTCTCTAATCTCTGTTCTCTCTCTCTGCTCTGCTGCTTTCTCTGCTCTCTCTGCTCTCTCTTTATCTGCTCTCTCTCTCTGTTCTCTGCTCTCTCCTCTCTGTTCTCTGTTCTGTTCTCTGTTCTGTTCTCTGCTCTCTCTCCCCCCTGCTCTCTCTCCCTCTCTGCTCTCTCACTCTGCTCTCTTCCCTCTCTGCCCTCTCTTCTCTCTCTCTGCTCTCTGTTCTCTGCTTTCTCTCTCTCTGTTCTCTGCTCTCTCTCTCTGCTCTCTCTCTCTGTTCTCTGCTCTCTCTCTCTGCTCTCTCTCTCTGCTCTCTCTCTCCCTCTGCTCTCTCCCTTCTCTCTGCTCTCTGCTCTGAAACTTTCTCTTCTCTCTGCTCTCTCTCTGCTCTCTCTCTGCTTTCTCAGCCTGCTTTCTGCTCGCTCTCTCTCTGCTATCTCTCTCCCTCTGCTATCGCTCTCTCTGCTCTCTCTGCTCTGCTCTCTCTGCTCTGCCCTCTCTCCTCTCTCTCTCACTCTGCTCTCTCTACTCTCTCTCTCTGCACTCTCAGCCTACTCTCTGCTCTCTCTCTGCTCTCTCTGCTCTCTCTCTCTGCTCTCTCTGCTCTCTCTCCCTCTGCTCTATCTCTGCTCTCTCTCTGCTCTGCTGCTCTCTCTTTTCTCTGCTCTCTCTGCTCTTGTTCTCTGCTCTCTCTGCTCTTGTTCTCTGCCCTCTCTCCTCTCTCTCTCTCTGCTCTCTCTCTCTGCACTCTCAGCCTACTCTCTGCTATCTCTGCTCGCTCTCTACTCTGCTCTCTCTCTGGTCTCTCTCTCTGCTCTCTGCCCTCTCTGCTATCTCTGCTCTTTCTCTCACCCTCTGCTCTCTCTGCTCTGCTGCTTTCTCTGCTCTCTCTCTCTCTGCCCTTTCTCTGCTCTCTGCTCTCGCTCTCTCTGCTCTCTCTCTCTGCTCTGTTCTCTGCTCTGTTCTCTGCTCTGTTCTCTGCTCTGTTCTCTCTGCTCTCTCTCTCCCCCTGCTCTCTCTCCCTCTCTGCTCTCTCTTCTCTCTCTCTCTGCTCTCTGCTCTCTTCTCGCTCTGCTCTCTCAGCCTGCTCTCTGCTCTCTCTCTGTTCTCTGATCTCTCTCTCCCTCTGCTCTCTCCCTTCTCTCTGCTCTCTGCTCTGAAACTTTCTCTGCTCTCTCTCTGCCCTCTCTGCTCTCTCTCCGCTCTCTCTCTGCTTTCTCAGCCTGCTTTCTGCTCGCTCTCTCTCTGCTCTCCGCTCTCTCTCTGCTCTCTCAGCCTGCTCACTGCTCTCTCCCTCTGCTATCTCTCTCTCTGCTCTCTCTGCTCTCTCTGCTCTCTCTGCTCTCTCTGCTCTCTCTGCTCTTGTTCTCTGCCCTCTCTGCTCTCTCTCCGTTCTCTCGCCCTCTGTTCTCTCTTCTCTCCACTCTCTCTGCGCTCTCTCTCTGCTCTCTCTCCCTGTTCTCTACTCTCTCTGCTCTGCCGCTCTCTCTTTTCACTGTTCTCTCTGCTCTCTCTCTGCTCTCTCTTTCTGCTCTCGTTCTCTGCTCTCTCTTTGCTCTCTCTCTCTCTGTCCTCTCTGCTCTCTGTGCTCTCTCTGCGCTCTCTCTCTGCTCTCTCTCTACTCTCTGCTCTCTCTCTTCTCTCTCTCTACTCTCTCTCTTTCTGCTCTCTGCTCTCTCTCTCTGCCCTCTCAGCTCTCTCTCTTCTCTCTGCTCTCTTCTCACTCTGCTCTCTCAGCCTGCTCTGCTCTCTCTCTGTTCTCTGATCTCTCTCTCCCTTTGCTCTCTCCCTTTTCTCTGCTCTCTGCTCTGATACTTTCTCTTCTCTCTGCTCTCTCTGCTCTCTCTGCTCTCTCTCTGCTTTCTCAGCCTGCTTTCTGCTCTCTCTCTCTCTGCTCTCTGCTCGCTCTCTTTGCTCTTTCTCTCTCCCTCTGCTATCTCTCCCTCTGCTCTCTCTCCCTCTGCTCTCTCTGCACTCTCAGCCTACTCTCTGCTCTCTCTCTGCTCTCTACTCTCTGCTCTCTCTCACTCTCTGCTCTCTCTGCTCTCTCTCTCTGCTCTATCTCTGCTTGCTCTCTCTCTGCTCTGCTGCTCTCTCTTTTCTCTGCTCTCTCTGCTCTTGTTCTCTGCCCTCTGCTCTCTCTCTGCTCTCTCTCTCCCTCTGCTCTCTCTGCTCTGCCCTCTCTCCTCTCTCTCTCACTCTGCTCTCTCTCTGCACTCTCAGCCTACTCTCTGCTCTCTCTGCTATCTCTGCTCGCTCTCTACTCTGCTCTCTCTCTGTTCTCTCTCTCTGCTCTCTGCCCTCTCTCTTCTCTCTACTCTTCTCTCTACTCTCTCTCTGCTCTCTCTCTCTCTTTGCTCTCTGCTCTCTCTCTCTGCTATCTCTCTCCCTCTGCTCGCTCTCTCTTCTCTCTTTCTCTGCTCTCCCTCTGCTCTCTGCTCTCTGCACTCTCAGCCTACTCTCTGCTCTCTCTCTCTCTGCTATCTCTCTGCTCGCTCTCTACTCTCTGCTCTCTCTCTCTTCTCTCTCTCTCTCTGCTCTCTGCTCTCTCTCTCTGCCCTCTCTGCTCTCTCTCTTCTCGCTCTGCTCTCTCAGCCTGCTCTCTGCTCTCTCTCTGTTCTCTGATCTCTCTCTCCCTCTGCTCTCTCCCTTCTCTCTGCTCTCTGCTCTGCTACTTTCTCTTCTCTCTGCTCTCTCTCTGCCCTCTCTGCTCTCTCTCTGCTCTCTCTCTGCTTTCTCAGCCTGCTTTCTGCTCGCTCTCTCTCTGCTCTCTGCTCGCTCTCTCTGCTATCTCTCTCCCTCTGCTATCTCTCTCTCTGCTCTCTCTCCCTCTACTCTCTCTCTCTGCACTCTCAGCCTACTCTCTGCTCTCTCTGCTCTGCCCTCTCTCCTCTCTCTCTCACTCTGCTCTCTCTGCTCTGCCCTCTCTCCTCTCTCTCTCACTCTGCTCTCTCTCTGCTCTCTCAGCCTACTCTCTTCTCTCTCTGCTATCTCTGCTCGCTCTCTACTCTGTTCTCTCTCTGTTCTCTCTCTCTACTCTCTTCCTCCTCTCTCTTCTCTCTGCTCTCTCTCTACTCTCTTTCTGCTCTCTCTGCTCTCTCTCTCTACTCTCTCTCTACTCTCTGGTCTCTCTCCCTCTCTGCGCTCTCTGCTCTCTCTTTCTCCCACTGCTCTCTCTGCTCTGCTGCTTTCTCTTTTCTCTGCTCTCTCTGCTCTCTCTCTTTCTGCTCTCGTTCTCTGCTCTCTCTCTCTGCCCTTTCTCTTCTCTCTGCTCTCTTCTCGCTCTGCTCTCTCAGCCTGCTCTCTCTCTGTTCTCTGATCTCTCTCTCCCTCTGCTCTCTCCCTTCTCTCTGCTCTCTGCTCTGAAACTTTCTCTTCTCTCTGCTCTCTCTCTGCTCTCTCTCTGCTTTCTCAGCCTGCTTTCTGCTCGCTCTCTCTCTGCTCTCCGCTCTCTCTCTGCTCTCTCAGCCTGCTCACTGCTCTCTCCCTCTGCTATCTCTCTCTCTGCTCGCTCTGCTCTGCTCTCTCTGCTCTGCTGCTCTCTCTGCTCTCTCTGCTCTTGTTCTCTGCTCTCTGTGCTCTCTCTCCGTTCTCTCTCCCTCTGCTCTCTCGCCCTCTGTTCTCTCTGCTCTCGCTCTCTCTTCTCTCTGTTCTCTGCTCTCTCCCAGCTCTCTCTGCTCTCCACTCTCTCTGCGCTCTCTCTCTGCTCTCTCTCCCTGTTCTCTACTCTCTCTGCTCTGCCGCTCTCTCTTTTCACTGTTCTCTCTGCTCTCTCTCTGCTCTCTCTTTGCTCTCTCTCTCTCTGTCCTCTCTGCTCTCTGTGCTCTCTCTGCGCTCTCTCTCTGCTCTCTCTCTACTCTCTGCTCTCTCTCTTCTCTCTCTCTACTCTCTCTCTTTCTGCTCTCTGCTCTCTCTCTCTGCCCTCTCGGCTCTCTCTCTGCTCTGCTACTTTCTCTTCTCTCTGCTCTCTCTGCTCTCTCTCTCTCAGCCTGCTCTCTGCTCGCTCTCTCTCTGCTATCTCTCTCCCTCTGCTCTCTCTCTCTCTGCTCTCTCTCTCTCTGCTCTCTCTCTCTGCACTCTCAGCCTACTCTCTGCTCTCTCTCTGCTCTTTACTCTCTGCTCTCTCTCACTCTCTGCTCTCTGCGTTCTCTCTCTGCTCTGCTGCTCTATCTCTGCTTGCTCTCTCTCTGCTCTGCTGCTCTCTCTGTTCTCTGCTCTCTCCCAGCTCTCTCTGCTCTTCTCTCTCTCTGCGCTCTCTCTCTGCTCTCTCTCCCTGTTCTCTGCTCTCTCTCTGCTCTGCCGCTCTCTCTTTTCTCTGTTCTCTCTGCTCTCTCTCTGCTCTCTCTTTCTGCTCTCATTCTCTGCTCTCTCTTTGCTCTCTCTCTCTCTGTCCTCTCTGCTCTCTGTGCTCTCTCTCTGTTCTCTCTCCCTCTGCTCTCTCTGCTCTCGCTCTCTCTGTTCTCTGTTCTCTCCCAGCTCTCTCTGCTCTCCACTCTCTCTGCGCTTTCTCTCTGCTCTCTCTCCCTGTTCTCTGCTCTCTCTCTGCTCTGCCGCTCTCTCTTTTCTCTGTTCTCTCTGCTCTCTCGCTGCTCTCTCTTTCTGCTCTCTCTCTCTGCTCTTTCTTTGCTCTCTCTCTCTGTCCTCTCTGCTCTCTCTCTCTTTGCTCTCTGCTCTCTCTGCTCGCTCTCTCTCTGCTATCTCTCTCCCTCTGCTCGCTCTCTCTTCTCTCTTTCTCTGCTCTCCCTCTCCCTCTGCTCTCTCTGCTCTGCCTTCTCTCCTCTCTCTCTCTCTCTGCTCTCTCTCTCTGCACTCTCAGTCTACTCTCTGCTCGCTCTCTCTCTGCTCTCTCTCTGCTCGCTCTCTACTCTCTGCTCTCTCTCTCTTCTCTCTCTCTACTCTCTCTCTCTGCCCTCTCTGCTCTCTCTCTTCTCTCTGCTCTCTTCTCGCTCTGCTCTCTCAGCCTGCTCTCTGCTCTCTCTCTGTTCTCTGATCTCTCTCTCCCTCTGCTCTCTCCCTTCTCTCTGCTCTCTGCTCTGCTACTTTCTCTTCTCTCTGCTCTCTCTCTGCCCTCTCTGCTCTCTCTCTGCTCTCTCTCTGCTTTCTCAGCCTGCTTTCTGCTCGCTCTCTCTCTGCTCGCTCTCTCTGCTATCTCTCTCCCTCTGCTATCTCTCTCTCTGCTCTCTCTCCCTCTACTCTCTCTCTCTGCACTCTCAGCCTACTCTCTGCTCTCTCTCCCTCTGCTCTATCTCTGCTCTGCTGCTCTCTCTTTTCTCTGCTCTCTCTGCTCTTGTTCTCTGCCCTCTCTGCTCTCTCTCTGTTCTCTCGCCCTCTGTTCTCTTTGCTCTCGCTCTCTCTTCTCTCTGTTCTCTGCTCTCTCCCAGCTCTCTCTGCTCTCCACTCTCTCTGCACTCTTTCTCTGCTCTCTCTCCCTGTTCTCTGCTCTGCCGCTCTCTCTTTTCTCTGTTCTCTCTGCTCTCTCTCTGCTCTCTCTTTCTGCTCTCTCTTTGCTCTCTCTCTCTCTGTCCTCTCTGCTCTCTCTCTCTCTCTCTCTTTGCTCTCTTCTCTCTGTGCTCTCTCACTCTCTCTTTGCTTTCTCAGCCTGCTCTCTGCTCGCTCTCTCTCTCTGCTCTCACCTGCTCTCCGCTCTCTCTCAGCCTGCTCTCTGCTCGCTCTCTCTGCTCTCTCTGCTCTCTTTCTCTGCTCTCCCTCTCCCTCTGCCTTCTCTCCTCTCTCTCTCACTCTGCTCTCTCTACTCTCTCTCTCTGCATTCAGAAAGTATTCAGACCCCTTGACTTTTTCCACATTTTGTCACGTTACAGCCTTATTCTAAAATGGATTACATTGTTTTTTTCCCTCATCAATCTACACACAATAACCCAGAATTACAAAGCAAAAACTGTTTATTTTATGTGTGCACATTTTTATTTAAAAAAAACGTAGATATCACATTTACATAAGTATTCAGACCCTTTACTCAGTACTTTGTTGAAGCACCTTTGGCAGCGATTACAGCCTTGAGTCTTCTTGGGTCTGACGCTACAAGCTTGGCACACCTGTATTTGGGGAGTTTCTCCCATTCTTCTCTGCAGATCCTCTCAAGCTCTGTCAGGTTGGATGGGGAGCGTCGCTGCACAGCTATTTTCGGGTCTCCAGAGATGTTCCATTGAGTTCAAATCCGGGCTTAGGATCATTGTCCTGTTGTCCAGTCTGTGTATACTATACTGGGAGGGTAGAGAGTCAGAACTGATAGAGGATCTGGAGCCCTGAGGGGGAGAGAGAGAGGGATGGTAGAGAGTCAGAACAGAGGGAAAGAGAGAGAGGGAGGGTAGAGAGTCAGAACAGAGGGAAAGAGAGAGAGGGAGGGTAGAGAGTCAGAACAGAGGGAAAGAGAGAGAGGGAGGGTAGAGAGTCAGAACAGAGGGAAAGAGAGAGGGAGGGAGGGTAGAGAGTCAGAACAGAGGGAGAGGGGAGAGTCAGAACAGAGGGAAAGAGAGAGAGGGAGGGTAGAGAGTCAGAACAGAGGGAAAGAGAGAGAGAGGGAGGGTAGAGAGTCAGAACAGAGGGAAAGAGAGAGAGGGAGGGTAGAGAGTCAGAACAGAGGGAAAGAGAGAGAGGGAGGGGAGAGAGTCAGAACAGAGGGAAAGAAAGAGAGAGGGAGGGGAGAGAGTCAGAACAGAGGGAAAGAGAGAGAGGGGAGACAGAGGATGTGTGGAGGTTACTTTATATTTGGTAATTAGGGGCCTTTGAGCCCTGATGGGCTGGGTGAGACCAGTGACTCTTTGAGAGATATGAGTTGCTGTGGAGGGAGGGAGAGAGAGAGGGAGGGAGAGAGAAAGTGAGAGAGGGAGAGCAGAGCAGTATAACTAGTTATGGGATTGTTTCATTAAACACACTGAGCTGCTGTGGAGGGAAAGCAAGAGGGAGAGAGAGAGAGATTAGTCAGCAGAAATTATTCAGGACGACGTTCGTCTTTAAATGTACTTCTTTATTTCTCTCTTTCCCCACTGAGGAAGATAAAGGACACACACACAAACAGGAGGGGTAGGTAATCAGGAATTCCTCCCATGGTGTGTGCATTGATTTTAGTCCCCTTCTCATTAACCAGCTGCTGACAGTGACCAGAGATGGCTAGATTGAGCTAGAGGTGTGTGTGTGTGTGTGTGTGTGTGTGTGTGTGTGTGTGTGTGTGTGTGTGTGTGTGTGTGTGTGTGTGTGTGTGTGTGTGTGTGTGTGTGTGTGTGTGTGTGTGTGCGTGCAAGCGTTTTTACGCGTGCGTTTTTGTGAGAGAGTTAACGGGACTTTCGATAAGAATGACACACACAACCCTGATTCCATTTGCTGCTTTGTGTTTCAATGAGGTCTTAGTGGAATAGAGACATGTGATTCATGAACCATTACTGCTGTTGGAAAACGACAGAAAGAGAGAAGGACAGGAAGCAGTCCGTTCTGAGCTGATTCAAGGTCAGAAGTTGGTCATGATGTTTCTCTGAAACACAGAACACTAAAGTTGGTCATGATGTTTCTCTGAAACACAGAACACTAAAGTTGGTCATGATGTTTCTCTGAAACACAGAACACTAAAGTTGGTCATGATGTTTCTCTGAAACACAGAACACTAAAGTTGGTCATGATGTTTCTCTAAAACACAGAACACTAAAGTTGGTCATGATGTTTCTCTAAAACAGTAAAGACTAAAGTTGGTCATGATGTTTCTCTAAAACACAGAACACTAAAGTTGGTCATGATGTTTCTCTGAAACACAGAACACTAAAGTTGGTCACGATGTTTCTCTGAAACACAGAACACTAAAGTTGGTCATGATGTTTCTCTAAAACACAGAACACTAAAGTTGGTCATGATGTTTCTCTAAAACAGTAAAGACTAAAGTTGGTCATGATGTTTCTCTGAAACACAGAACACTAAAGTTGGTCATGATGTTTCTCTAAAACAGTAAAGACTAAAGTTGGTCATGATGTTTCTCTAAAACACAGAACACTAAAGTTGGTCATGATGTTTCGCTACAACAGTAAAGACTAAAGTTGGTCATGATGTTTCTCTAAAACACAGAACACTAAAGTTGGTCATGATGTTTCTCTAAAACACAGATCACTAAAGTTGGTCATGATGTTTCTCTAAAACAGTAAAGACTAAAGTTGGTCATGATGTTTCTCTAAAACATTAAAGACTAAAGTTGGTCATGATGTTTCTCTAAAACACAGAACACTAAAGTTGGTCATGATGTTTCTCTGAAACACAGAACACTAAAGTTGGTCATGATGTTTCTCTGAAACACAGAACACTAAAGTTGGTCATGATGTTTCTCTAAAACAGTAAAGACTAAAGTTGGTCATGATGTTTCTCTAAAACACAGAAACCTAAAGTTGGTCATGATGTTTCTCTAAAACAGTAAAGACTAAAGTTGGTCATGATGTTTCTCTAAAACACAGAACACTAAAGTTGGTCATGATGTTTCTCTAAAACAGTAAAGACTAAAGTTGGTCATGATGTTTCTCTAAAACAGTAAAGACTAAAGTTGGTCATGATGTTTCTCTAAAACACAGAACACTAAAGTTGGTCATGATGTTTCTCTAAAACACAGAACACTAAAGTTGGTCATGATGTTTCTCTAAAACAGTAAAGACTAAAGTTGGTCATGATGTTTCTCTAAAACAGAAAAGACTAAAGTTGGTCATGATGTTTCTCTAAAACACAGAACACTAAAGTTGGTCATGATGTTTCTCTAAAACAGAAAAGACTAAAGTTGGTCATGATGTTTCTCTAAAACAGAAAAGACTAAAGTTGGTCATGATGTTTCTCTAAAACAGTAAAGACTAAAGTTGGTCATGATGTTTCTCTAAAACACAGAACACTAAAGTTGGTCATGATGTTTCTCTAAAACACAGAACACTAAAGTTGGTCATGATGTTTCTCTAAAACAGTAAAGACTAAAGTTGGTCATGATGTTTCTCTAAAACACAGAACACTAAAGTTGGTCATGATGTTTCTCTAAAACACAGAACACTAAAGTTGGTCATGATGTTTCTCTAAAACACAGAACACTAAAGTTGGTCATGATGTTTCACTAAAACACAGAAGACTAAAGTTGGTCATGATGTTTCTCTGAAACACAGAAGACTAAAGTTGGTCATGATGTTTCTCTGAAACAGTAAAGACTAAAGTTGGTCATGATGTTTCTCTAAAACAGTAAAGACTAAAGTTGGTCATGATGTTTCTCTAAAACAGTAAAGACTAAAGTTGGTCATGATGTTTCTCTAAAACACAGAACACTAAAGTTGGTCATGATGTTTCTCTAAAACAGTAAAGACTAAAGTTGGTCATGATGTTTCTCTGAAACACAGAACACTAAAGTTGGTCATGATGTTTCTCTAAAACACAGAACACTAAAGTTAAGCAGAGGTCTAGCAGAGCCAACGTGCAGTTGTATATTTCAACAAGCTGTTCCTGTGTCACCGAATAGCTGATACCATGAATGTCCTTTACAAGAAAAGACTCAGCTACATAGATGCTGCCAAGATGAAGATGTTGGACCATATTGCAGATGTTCTCTTTGCACAAAGGATGCTAAACAATGGAGAGTTGGAAAGTATCCAGTCTATAGGAGGTACTCATGACAAGGCCCGGGCCCTGATTGACACTGCCAGAAGTAAGGGAGGTATTACTAGTAATAGCTTGATGGCAACATGGGAAAATTACCCTGGATCATCCTCAGTAGGTAATGGTAATGTTATGTCACCTAAGGAAATAGTCAAAAAAATTTGGGACAATATAACCCGTGATGATATTGAGAAGATGAAGTTTGTTATGAGCGAGATAGAGATCACGCATCGACACCGCATCAGTGCTCTGGACCTGCAATATGTGACAGATAGAACCGGGTTAGCAGATGTTATGGCATTGTATTACGGAGCTGCAGCACGGGCAGGGTTGAACACCCTGCTCAAGAAAATCGGTCGCAATGACCTGGTGAAGCGAGTCAAAGACAGTGACTGTACTCACACCTCAAGTCAGCTACAACCTGTGGCCTTCGCTACACGCGGCAAGGTTATCAATAAACATCAAGGTGACAGAGAAGGTGTTGAATATACTTTGCGACCTTGACAGAGGACAGTTGAAAAGATTCATATGGACATTGAAACTACCAAGCAGCACGGCGGAGCTTATCAGAAACACCAACTGACCTGCAAAAAGTGCTGAAGGAACATGTTCAACATGACCAGTTACCTGGATACCATTTACAAAACACTGAGGGAAATGAACCAAAACAGCCTGGCAGACCAGTTGAAAACGTACATAGCCGGCCTCAGTCCCTAGGATATGTAGTCAATGATAAACTGTGTTTACTACACTGAACAGTATTAGGTCTATAAATGTCCCTAGGATATGTAGTCAATGATAAACTGTGTTTACTACACTGAACAGTATTAGGTCTATAAATGTCCCTAGGATATGTAGTCAATGATAAACTGTTTTTACTACACTGAACAGTATTAGGTCTATAAATGTCCCTAGGATATGTAGTCAATGATAAACTGTGTTTACTACACTGAACAGTGTTAGTTCTATAAATGTGCCGTTGCAAAATGTCTCTATTGAGCTATAGCTTGGTGATATGTACCACTGCTTTGTTTTGTGATAAACTGGTCAATAAACCCGAGTGACAACAATGTATACTGTGCATGTCTCTACACACACACACACACACACACACACACACACACACACACTGTGCATGTCTCTACACACACAAACGGGCTGAGTAGAGTACAACTTTCATTATAGTGAAGTACAGCCTTTTTGTAATTACACTTTGTACCAGTAACAACATCCAAATATTTTACCTGCCAACAAATAAATGATGTTATTCCTGGTTGTTTCAGTTACTCAGTGGCATGGATTATGGCGTAATTACTGCACTTACCTGATATCTTGATACTGTTTTAATAGACCTGTGACCATTTATTTGTAGAGTCATCATTATCACTCACCATCATTTAAATGTCTAACCGGTAGACACTTTCTAATGTTCCCATGCAGGTCGCCTTTATTGTATCTGTTCACACCGAAAATGTGCTGGATGAACAAACATGCCTTATAGATAAGGTTACCTTGTTTACACCAGATCGTGTTTGGGTGGCACGGCAACAGGTCCAAAGTCAATCAGCTACTAACAGCTCCCACCTTAGACTCCCAAACAGAAAAGCTTGTTATTCTGTAGTTGACATAGCTAATAGAATGACCTATCTGGTGTGGATGTTTGCTCACCATGGAGATAGCAGTAGCTGGGTGAATCATTCACACTTGGACAGTCTGAGCTTCATTGACATAACAGCTGAAACCCCCCCGGCGTTGGATGTTCCGAGCCCCATATACATAACAGTGGTTGGACGATCTACCTTGGTGTTGGAGCCCCATATACATAACAGTGGTTGGACGATCTACCTGGGTGTTGGAGCCCCATATACATAACAGTGGTTGGACGATCTACCTTGGTGTTGGAGCCCCATATACATAACAGTGGTTGGACGATCTACCTTGGTGTTGGAGCCCCATATACATAACAGTGGTTGGACGATCTACCTTGGTGTTGGAGCCCCATATACATAACAGTGGTTGGACGATCTACCTGGGTGTTGGAGCCCCATATACATAACAGTGGTTGGACGATCTACCTGGGTGTTGGAGCCCCATATACATAACAGTGGTTGGACGATCTACCTTGCTCTGGGTGTTGGAGCCCCATATACATAACAGTGGTTGGACGATCTACCTTGGTGTTGGAGCCCCATATACATAACAGTGGTTGGACGATCTACCTGGGTGTTGGAGCCCCATATACATAACAGTGGTTGGACGATCTACCTTGCTCTGGGTGTTGGAGCCCCATATACATAACAGTGGTTGGACGATCTACCTTGGTGTTGGAGCCCCATATACATAACAGTGGTTGGACGATCTACCTGGGTGTTGGAGCCCCATATACATAACAGTGGTTGGACGATCTACCTTGCTCTGGGTGTTGGAGCCCCATATACATAACAGTGGCTGGACGATCTACCTTGGTGTTGGAGCCCCATATACATAACAGTGGTTGGACGATCTACCTTGGTGTTGGAGCCCCATATACATAACAGTGGTTGGACGATCTACCTTGCTCTGGGTGTTGGAGCCCCATATACATAACAGTGGTTGGACGATCTACCTTGGTGTTGGAGCCCCATATACATAACAGTGGTTGGACGACCTACCTTGGTGTTGGAGCCCCATATACATAACAGTGGTTGGACGACCTACCTTGCTCTGGGTGTTGGAGCCCCATATACATAACAGTGGTTGGACGATCTACCTTGGTGTTGGAGCCCCATATACATAACAGTGGTTGGACGACCTACCTTGCTCTGGGTGTTGGAGCCCCATATACATAACAGTGGTTGGACGATCTACCTTGCTCTGGGTGTTGGAGCCCCATATACATAACAGTGGTTGGACGATCTACCTTGGTGTTGGAGCCCCATATACATAACAGTGGTTGGACGATCTACCTTGCTCTGGGTGTTGGAGCCCCATATACATAACAGTGGTTGGACGATCTACCTTGGTGTTGGAGCCCCATATACATAACAGTGGTTGGACGATCTACCTTGCTCTGGGTGTTGGAGCCCCATATACATAACAGTGGTTGGACGATCTACCTTGCTCTGGGTGTTGGAGCCCCATATACATAACAGTGGTTGGACGATCTACCTTGCTCTGGGTGTTGGAGCCCCATGGAGATAACATTAGTTGGGTGAGTCATCTGTACTTGGAAAGTGTGAGTTTCATCTGCATAACAGCGGGTGGAAGACCCAGCTGCGGCCAGAGGTGTCAGCTCTGTTTGGATTGTATGAGCAATGTTAGATGAACAGCGGGTGGAAGACCCAGCTGCGGCCGGAGGTGTCAGCTCTGTTTGGATTGTATGAGCAATGTTAGATGAACAGCGGTTGGAAGACCCAGCTGCGGCCGGAGGTGTCAGCTCTGATTGGATTGTATGAGCAATGTTAGATGAACAGGGGGTGGAAGACCCAGCTGCGGCCGGAGGTGTCAGCTCTGTTTGGATTGTATGAGCAATGTTAGATGAACAGCGGGTGGAAGACCCAGCTGCGTCCGGAGGTGTCAGCTCTGTTTGGATTGTATGAGCAATGTTAGATGAACAGCGGGTGGAAGACCCAGCTGCTGCCGGAGGTGTCAGCTCTGTTTGGATTGTATGAGCAATGTTAGATGAACAGCGGATGGAAGACCCAGCTGCGGCCGGAGGTGTCAGCTCTGATTGGATTGTATGAGCAATGTTAGATGAACAGCGGGTGGAAGACCCAGCTGCGGCCGGAGGTGTCAGCTCTGTTTGGATTGTATGAGCAATGTTAGATGAACAGGGGGTGGAAGACCCAGCTGCGGCCGGAGGTGTCAGCTCTGTTTGGATTGTATGAGCGATGTTAGATGAACAGCGGATGGAAGACCCAGCTGCGGCCGGAGGTGTCAGCTCTGTTTGGATTGTATGAGCAATGTTAGATGAACAGGGGGTGGAAGACCCAGCTGCGGCCGGAGGTGTCAGCTCTGTTTGGATTGTATCAGCAATGTTAGATGAACAGCGGTTGGGCGACTCAGGAGTTATTGGACGATTCGAGGTTATGTGCATAACATCGGAATGGACAATTCAGCAGTGGTTGGACGTATCGGAAGCCCGTAGAAACAGCAGTGGTTGGACGTATCGGAAGCCCGTAGAAACAGCAGTGGTTGGACGTATCGGAAGCCCGTAGAAACAGCAGTGGTTGGACGTATCGGAAGCCCGTAGAAACAGCAGTGGTTGGACGTATCGGAAGCCCGTAAAAACAGCAGTGGTTGGACGTATCGGAAGCCCGTAGAAACAGCAGTGGTTGGACGTATCGGAAGCCCGTAGAAACAGCAGTGGTTGGATACACAACCCACAGGGAGACATTGAAACTAGGTCACCTCAGGTTGACACCTAAGCAGTGAAACAGGAAAGATACATATAGTCTACCTGATGACACATTGTGGTGATTACTTCAAACGGCCTTGAAGCTTTTAGGAGGAGCCTCAGCTACATATATAAGATTAGTTACACAGACAGTGGAAAATTCAGTGTATATTTGCAGCTGAACCATGAACATGGTGTGAAGTACTTTACAAAACAACAAGAATTAGAAACAAAAGATAGAATGTCACATGACGTTTATTCAACATACAATAACAGAGGCGAATGGTACTACCAGCATCCCAATATGGGCCTAAGAGTTGAGGAATATACACAGTTGAGGGAATCTACACCCTCTCCCTTGTGCAACATACAGCAGAGAAGGTGGCAACGAAAGAGCCTCTAATGACAGGCTGTATGACACAGAGGACCACAACACATATCAACACGACCTTCTGGTTCCACACAATGTACCTGTGTACCCTAGACACCCCCAACCCTTTGACTTAAGACGTAGGTCTGACAAAAACAGGTTACAACAAGGTAGTCATGACATAGGACTGTCACCGAAGACCAAGGGTTACAATGGACTGCCAACTCGGTACAACAAACGGCCACAAAACATTTGTCATGTCCTACTACAGCAAAGGTGAAACGCCGTATACCTCTGGAATGGATACTGCAACCCTGTAAAGGACAACCTGCCAAAACACAACGCAAGACTGGTGAGAGACACGGACATCATGACAATGTCAGCAGCCGGCCCCAGCCCACCAGGGGCAGCATTTGGTCCCACCCCCCAAGGGACAGCGTCGGGGCCCAGTCTCCCAGGGACCACAGCCGAGCTCACACCACCAGCGGCAGCAGAGACATGACCCATAGTTCTGTCAACCGTAGGCGAAGCAAAGAACCCAATACAGGCCTTAATGCTCAAAGGTTGTGTCCCGAAGTCTCCTGTAGCAGCGGCCGCAATGGTGCTCTTGGTAGCAGCGTCACATCAGCAAAGATTGGCAGATATGAAAACAGGTTTGCTTCACAAAGCCGCAGCATGCCTAGATCACATAGACCGTCCACTGGCCCACATCAGAAACCTGTGACTGTGGACAATATTAAGAAGAGATCGGTCGACATGTCCTACAATCAGCCTGGTTCTCAGTCGAGCGTTAAAAGTGGTTGCAGAAAGAGGGCCTGGATGTTCAACAGGAGACCAAACAACAGTGAAGAAGTAGACAATAGCACATCAGCGGTTCTACACCATGTCACAGCTACCAATGAGGAGGCTAACCTACCTACAGAACCCGGTACAGATGATAGCGGAGATGATAGCGGAGATGAAAGCGATGACTCCAGCAGTGGAATCGGGGCTAAAGTACCTACAGAACCCAGTACAGATGATAGCGGAGATGAAAGCAACACAAGTTCCTCCAGTGACTCTGTTCACACTAGCGATGATGACAAGGAGGACTGTCACAATTCTGTACCCAAACATGTCGCGGAAAGGGAATCCTCTCCAGTCAAACATAGTGTACCTATCAAACAAAAGTGTGGCTGGAGTGGCTGGAGTCCAACAAGACCCTGATACTGAACCATGTGTATCTGCTGAGCCAGAGTATCAGTATACAGAGGATGCTGCCTGTTCTGGGACGGTATGCACTGTGCCTAATTCCCCCACCACAGATGACACAGAGCCTGTGTCGGCCCCAGCCGGGGCTACCTCTGCTGAGACGCAGACCCAGGAGCCAGACTCTGATGAGACTCAGGCCAATGATGTAGTGTCTGCTGAGACTGTGTCTGCAGAGACTCAGACCCCAGACTCTGATGAGACACAGACCGAGGAGCCAGACTCTGATGAGACTCAGACCAAGGAGCCAGACTCTGATGAGACTCAGACCAAGGAGCAAGACTGATGAGACTCAGACCAAGGAGCCAGACTCTGATGAGACTCAGACCAAGGAGCCAGACTCTGATGAGACTCAGACCAAGGAGCCAGACTGATGAGACTCAGACCGAGGAGCCAGACTCTGATGAGACTCAGACCAAGGAGCCAGACTGATGAGACTCAGACCAAGGAGCCAGACTCTGATGAGACTCAGACCAAGGAGCCAGACTCTGATGAGACTCAGATCAAGGAGCCAGACTCTGATGAGACTCAGACCAAGGAGCCAGACTGATGAGACTCAGACCAAGGAGCCAGACTCTGATGAGACTCAGACCAAGGAGCCAGACTCTGATGAGACTCAGACCAAGGAGGTAGTGTCTGCTGTCCCCAAGCCCCAGTCTACAACTGAACCATCTTTCCAACAACCTATTGGTGAAACATGTGAAATGTCTCACAATGTGCCTGAATGTAGAGTTGACCATGCAATTGTATTAGATGCGCCTGGGTATCAAGATAGGGCTGATGAAGTTGTCTCTGCGACAGAGCACGTAAACAGGGCCGGATGTGCTACCTCAAAGGAGCTTCAGACTGCCCTGGATAGCATCACAGCCATGTCTGGGTGTGATACATCAGAGGAGGTTGCTGCTGCCCTGGATAGCATGACATGTGTCACGTAAGTGTAACTATCACACACATTGTGTTATTACTGAATAGTAATCTATTGCCATTGGGTAGAGGGGTGACTTGTTTCCGCCTTGTGTTACGGGGAGAGAGCTCCGGATGATATGCTAACCGATGTGGAATATGCAAATGCCTTTCAAGAGAGTGAAGTGTCCCAAGCATCCGAGCCACATTTCAGTAGGCCACAGTGGAACGTTGACTCTTGTCCAGGTTCAATATTTTCTGCTACAACCGATCCCCTTCCCACTATGAAACCACCTTCAAGCGCCATCTGTAATGAGGTAACCCAGCCTACAGATGTGGAACTCAGCACCTTCAACGCCTGTATTGGTGACATGGCCCCTCTCGGGTACCCAGACAACTCCATGGCTGCTCTTGAGAGGGTCTGTGGTGAATATGTCTTTCAACAACAACAGTCGGCACAGCCTCTAGAGCCCCAGCAGGTTGAGGTGCATCTGGAAACGTTTCATCAAGTGCCGCAGCAGGAGGCCCGGGTCCTACATCCCCAACAACCAGCATCTCAAGTGCCTGAAACTCCACAGCAGACCGTTGATATACAAGGGTTCAACGTGTGCAAACCCAAGCCAGTGACATCTTTACAGTCGCAAAGGACATTGTTCCCCACACCACCACAATCCGAAGCAGCTGTCACCTATGAAGAATCCGTGCCTGGTCCCAGCCGATATAACCTGTACAGCGACGGGGCTACCGTGTCGTCCATTGCGATGATAATCCCTGTGATGAAACAGTTGATTATATGCGCCACGTGTAAAAAGAAGTTCAACAGAGCGTTCATCTGTAACAACTACTTGATTCAGCTGAACAGGCCCGTGCAATGTGCTTGGGGCTGTGTATTGTGCAGACTGTGTTACAGTGAACAAAGTGGTTGTCGCCTACACAATATATCGTCCACAAGGAGAGAGAGAGAGAGAGAGAGAGAGAGAGGGGGGAGATAGAGGAGAGAGAGAGAGAGTGAGAGAGGGGGGGGAGATAGAGGAGAGAGAGAGAGAGAGACAGAGAGTGAGAGAGAGAGAGAGAGAGAGAGAGAGAGAGAGAGAGAGAGAGAGAGAGAGAGAGAGAGAGAGAGTGGGGGGGAGATAGAGGAGAGAGAGAGAGAGACAGAGAGAGAGTGAGAGAGAGAGAGAGAGAGGGGGGGGGATAGAGGAGAGAGAGAGAGAGAGAGGGGGGGGAGATAGAGGAGAGAGAGATAGAGAGAGAGAGACAGAGAGAGAGAGATAAATAGAGAGAGAGATACCACTCTAAGCACCACACCCTTGCCAATTTCCCTGCTCTGGAGAATGTAGGAGACTGGGATCTGGAACTCAACATAGATGATAAGTTCAAGACTGACAAGGAGGTCAACGTCCATGTGCAGCTGATTATGAATGAGGAGCAATCCTCTGGAGTTGACACCCTGCCAAGAGGTATGTATATTACCATGTGCAGCTGATTATGAATGAGGACCAATCCTCTGGAGTTGACATCCTGCCAAGAGGTATGTATATTACCATGTGCAGCTGATTATGAATGAGGAGCAATCCTCTGGAGTTGACACCCTGCCAAGAGGTATGTATATTACCATGTGCAGCTGATTATGAATGAGGAGCAATCCTCTGGAGTTGACACTCTGCCAAGAGGTATGTATATTACCATGTGCAGCTGATTATGAATGAGGAGCAATCCTCTGGAGTTGACACCCTGTGAAGAGGTATGTATATTACCATGTGCAGCTGATTATGAATGAGGAGCAATCCTCTGGAGTTGACACCCTGTGAAGAGGTATGTATATTACCATGTGCAGCTGATTATGAATGAGGAGCAATCCTCTGGAGTTGACACCCTGTGAAGAGGTATGTATATTACCATGTGCAGCTGATTATGAATGAGGAGCAATCCTCTGGAGTTGACACCCTGCCAAGAGGTATGTATATTACCATGTGCAGCTGATTATGAATGAGGAGCAATCCTCTGGAGTTGACACCCTGCCAAGAGGTATGTATATTACCATGTGCAGCTGATTATGAATGAGGAGCAATCCTCTGGAGTTGACACCCTGTGAAGAGGTATGTATATTACCATGTGCAGCTGATTATGAATGAGGAGCAATCCTCTGGAGTTGACACCCTGTGAAGAGGTATGTATATTACCATGTGCAGCTGATTATGAATGAGGAGCAATCCTCTGGAGTTGACACCCTGCGAAGAGGTATGTATATTTCCATGTATAGATATATCTGTCTATGTCTATGTTATACTACAATGACGAGCCCTGATCATGTAGCTGGACTGACAGTGTTCTCTTCCCGCGCAGCGTTCAACCATCTCATCACAGTGAATGACACCATGTCCTTCAGGTACTGGGTAAGCAAAGCAATGCCAGAAGAGGTGGCCTACAGATATGTCTGCATCCCTCATGTACCTGGGTTCTGGGATCAGGTTGTGGTGGGAACCCGTCCCCTTCCCAGAACGGAGAAGCTGATCGGACCTGATGACTCCTTACCGAGATTGTTCAATGTGTCACTTGGGTCCTACAGGTTTCATTGGTGCTGTTTTGTCTTGAAGAAACAGATCATTTTGACTATGTGGTGCACTTCGTTGCCCAGGAGAGGGCAGTCTAAGGTAGTCACAGTTGTTGACAACACACTGAGAAACCTCACCTCGAGCATAGAGTTTAGAAGAATGGTATTCTATTTTTGTAGGTGGTTTACAGCTCAGTACGTGTCACCACAAGACAGGCGGCTTAACCTTGTGTTAGATTGTAAACCCAGTGAAGGTGCTACTTTGGTCCATGTCATAGCTTTGTTGGCCTCCAGGATTGGGATGGAAACAGTAACACCTCACCTGGCCCAGCAACGGACCAAAGATGATAGTAATTACTGTTTCAATGGCAGGAATGCCAACAGCATGTTCACATGCCCCTCAGACGGTAATTCAGGAGGTAATTACATCGATATTGTTGAGGAGTTTAGCTCCTACCACAACAGTGGCGATGATGTTATTGGTCTCACTCACATGTCCACAACCACAGAGTGTTACAGCTTCCTTTAAAGTAGAGCAATGATGTTTGTATAGTGTTACCTCAGCCTACAAGAGTCTACATGTGGGACCGTGTGGTGACATGATGCCTAAAGGTTATTTTAGGTCTTGTTTGACAATGGGCCCTGACTGATAAAAATGAATATGGTGATGTTCTCAATGTCACATGTTTACGATTTTATACCTTACTTTAATTGACCATATTACACCTGGGTAATGTGTATACCCTTTTGTATCAGCCAACCTTATATATCTATTGCCTTGAAATAAAATATGTCTTGCATATACATATATCTTGGTTGTGTTTATTTGAAAGATGACAATTGATGTGACAGTAATTGAGAATGAACTGCCTATGATCGGGTGCACATCTATGTGGATTACTCAGTGGACACTGGTTCTGTGTTGCATTCCCTGCCTTAGTTCTACACGGCCAGGGTCCGTTATCACCGCCAGAGGAATCAGAAGCTATTTCATTCAGCACAGGGATCTATCTGTGTACTGTCTATTTAGAACTTACAAAGGAAGGTGCTACTCGCCTCCCTATGTCAGTGAATCTGCTGGTCTTTCCATGTGATAGGGTAGTGGGGTATATGGTATCACTGTCGTCGTCGCTGTCCTCATCGTCGCTGTCGTCCTGGTAGTAGTGGTAATAACCACCAGCTCGGTTTAGGTTGCTCAGGGTTGTTAGCCTGTCTCAGCCTGTTGCTACACAGACAACATACGGCTCTGAACAGCATCCAGACCATGCTGGAGGCTCGGCTCATAAGCTGCGCACTTTGTAAGTATACGGGAAAGCACGTTGGTATCGTGAACCAGACATCAAACGCTTGATAGTACAGACACCTTGGGCTATCCGATAGGACCGTGCAGGGAGATGACGAGAGCTACTACTAGCGGGTCCAGAGAGCATCTTTTCCGTTGTGAGAAGGAGCTTGCCGTAGCCGCTCTGGAAGACAGAGGGAGCTCCTACGTATTAGACATCTTCAGAAAACGTGAGCTTAGTCATCGTGAAAGGGTTCAGTGTGACAATGTGGACTACGAGCGTTACGGGTTGATCCCTATCCATCGGGACGTCAACTCCTAGGCTTACGTAAGTAAGGGTTTGGAAGTAAGCATTTCAAGGTAATGCCTACACCTGTTGTGTTTGATGCAGTTGACAAATACAATTTGATTTAATTTCATTTTAACTATGCGTTTAATACACTTTATGTTGGTGTTTCTTTTATTTTGGCAGATACAGTACATGTACTGTATGTCTTTTTGATAGTTATTTTTGTAGAAACTATTGATCCTCTTTGGCTAAATTATGCTCTGTTGTATTTTAAACATTGAGAGCGGGCTCCTGTGGTTGGATAAAAAAAAAAATAATAATTGTAAAAAGTATTTATTTTGTATTTGTTTTGCCCCTTGGGCCCCCTACGGGCTTGGTCCCAGCTCCTGAATCACACATTTTACTAGTCACATGTATTTATTATGCAGTTTATATATTTTTATTAATTAATTAAACAAGTGGCCCCCCTACCTCCTCTCCTCCCCATCTGACAAATAACAAAGTGTCCGCAGCAGCAGGCCTCTACACTCATTGAGAGTGGGCTCCTGAATGCCCCTGTGGTTGGCGGTTGCAGTAAAAAATAAATATATACTACATACTGTATCTTTTTTTATTTCTCCGGGGCCCAGGGGCAATAGCCCAGGTAAGCCAGCCCTTCCTATGTCAGAAAATAGCCAAGGCCTATTGACCTTATTCCTATGTGTTTCTGGATCAATCAATACAATTTCTGAATCCTTAAAATGTACATGTTGGTGTCTTGAAGTTTCCTATGACCTATAGGCCGAGGGAAATGCATTCATTTTGCAATGTATTAGCCTATTTCTTGGGTCTATAGAATATTTAGTACACAACTGAAATATCAACATCAGTCATGTTGATTTGATAGGATTCCAGCGCCTTGACAGATGCACACACACCACTGTGGTGACACGTCCCCTATATGACTATCTCTGTCCCCACGTTGTGATTGCCCCTCCCCCACTCCACTTTACCGCGCAGAGCCAGAGAGGGAAAATCACTTTCATCTGGAGAAGCTCGTCCGTTAACACGGGGCGGCCCATCTGCAGGTCCCCGCTGTTCCTAAAAGAAAGGTGAGCAATATCATATTTTCAACAATTGAAATGATATGGAAAGTTATTTTCATGCTGTAGTACAATTCCACCACCATAAATCGTTGTATTGGTTTATGAACTATGTTAGCCTAGTTAGCTTGTTTGTTGCTAGTGCTAATGTTCGCTCACTATCTAGCTAATGCACTAGTGAGCCAATTTTGTTGACATTTGGGCGGGTAGCTTGATTAGTTAACATAACTGTTGATAAAGAGACTGATATTTCATGGCTATTTCAGTCAATTCTATCAGTGTGGTTATAAGTAACATGCATAGACAGCTAAATGGGACACGTGATCCCCATAGATGAACTTGAGTAGGTAGCAGTTTGATAACATTAGATGGTGTTAGTTTAGCGAGCTAAAGTTGGCTGGCTGGAAACCAGGTGTTGTGCACCCCACCTTGCATCTCATAGCAGAGTGGAAGAGGGAAAGTCACATATGGCATTTTTTACTGCTTCTAACGTGCTTGTTTTGTAGTCATCTAACAAACATACATTATGTCTCTTATAAATTGTAGGTTAAGCCATGAATGTTGATTGTCTGACAGCCTTGGTATAGTTAAGCAGTAAAGCACAAGGAAAGGTTGAGGACTGTTCTTACGTAAGAGGCAACGCGGAGTGCCTGCCTGGTTACAGCCCTTAACCTTGGTATATTGGCCATATACCACAAACCCCCGGGGTGCCTTATTTCTTAAATATACCACCGTTTCAGCCAATCAACATCCAGGACCCAAACTACCCAGTTTATAATGTCTGCTTTATTCCACAGATTAAGGATAGATTTGAGTTGGCCTGACGGAGAGATCTTCCAGGCGACTCCGGCCCATGGAGGATGCAGAGCATCACATCAGATCAAACATTGATAAACTAGTACTTTACCAGCGTTTTATCAATATCTTTAAAGGTAAGGTGAAGATTGAATATATTTCTGACAGTCCTACATATGACAGCTATGAATTAGATGAATCAGATGTACATTTTAGAGGTTAGTGGGAAACAGTGAATTGGGATATATGGGCACAGTCACCCAGGAAAAAAGGTTTAAAGGAATAGCTTGCCATGTCTTTGTATTATGGTCATAGGATTCTTAAAGGTCCACTACAGTCACACGATGCTCCATCTGAAATCTCCTTCCACCTGAAAAGGCCCACCTTGAAAACCAATCATTGGTTTAGAAGACAAAGTAAGAGTGACAACTGAATCTAGCCTCTTGAAAGACAGAGCAGCGCATCCCCCTCCCTAAACCCCCTGCTGCACACCTGAACCTCATTTGGATTGGCAGTGATATGTGTGAGATCACTTTTAGACAGTGTGAGGTCATTTTATGAGAACAGTTGTTTTTGGAGAAGCTTGGCAAGTTGAATGGGGTGATCATGTGACCGGAGTGGACCTCCAGACAGTGATTATTCTCTGTAATAATTGACAAGCACAATGCAATATCTCCTAATGTTTGTATTTTGTGTCTGCTAAGGACGGGGAGTTTTTGCCACTGAATTCATATCCAAAGGAGACTTTGTTGTGGAGTACCGAGGTGAACTGCTTACACAACAGGAGGGCGAGGTCCGAGCTGATCAGTACAATGATTCTGCAAAGGTGTTTCTTTACGATGTCCAATGGAAAGGAAGAACATGGTGGTAAGTAGGATTGATGAGAACAAAATAAACATATTAATGCCTTTTGAGATCTAAAAAAAGCAACAACATTAAAATGGAGACAGACATTTAAATGGTTGGTGGCACAATATGCACTGTAGGCCTATCTCAGGCCCAGATCCTAATTTGACCTTGTCCCTGACCTAAACAGTAAGGAACAATATTAGTCTTCAAACCAACTGGTTCGCTATCAGAGCATCTGCACTCCTTTGTTAAACAACAGTTAGGGACTTTTCTGCCCCTTTTCTGGAATAGAAACCCTGTGCTGCAATATCTTCATTAAACTGTGACATGTTATGTTTCTATGCAGCATTGATGCATCTGAAGAAGACTCCTCCCTTGGGAGACTCGTTAATGATGATCACTAAAGACTCAATCTCAAAATGAAGGCCATACAAGCAAACGATGAGCCACACTTGTGCCTCTTCGCGACTCGAGATATTGCAGCTGGCGAAGAGTTGACTTATAGTTACGGTGATTCAGACTGGCCATGGAGAACACAGGTGAGGAACTTTTTTTTTTAAAGATGCTAGATGAAATTACCACCCATCTTGGAAGAGCCGGGAGGATGAGCAATTCACTACCCTGTCATGCAATATGTTGTGATGCAGACAGTGTCTCTTAACTACCAAGATGTAATTGATGTCTAATTGTTGTCTTGGTTCACTTATTTCAGGTCATCAAAGCTGATGTCGTCCAGCCCAAAACCTGGTAAGAACTTTACTAAAGTCATAGATCAATATGAGTTTATTTTTTTCTATTATCACATTTACTATTTCACTTTCACAAATACACATTTATAGTCTAACATCAATTGCACTGGAATGCAGTGCACTTGTTACATACATCAAAAGTTAACTAAATATACAATACATTCAAATATATGAAATAAAAACCTTATCAATAAGAACTCAGTAGTTAGGCTCTTGTGGGCTCATTTAGTAGCCCAACTCATGAGGGATTTGCTCTTCTCCTGAAAAGTTCAGTCCTGCATCTGACCAGAATAGGATGTTCAAAACTAAACGCTACACCGATGCCATTTCCTGTGTGCTTTCTTATACAGTAGGTCCCCAGATGTATACAATGCATTAGATCACATTTTGGCCAAAACCTGAGTTGATTTGAGGGGATTTTTCAGTGTTTTAAAATATTTGTGTCAGCATCTAAGGGTGTGTCTGTCTGTCTTTTGTAGAAACTGTCTCTTTGTGCGTAGATGTCTGTTGGTCACAGACTGGGAGCAGGACAGGGGCTGTGGCAGAGCATCAGAGCCCATCAGAAAGGCACTTTACAACACACACATCACAGGCTGATAGCAGGACAGGGGCTGTGGCAGAGCATCAGAGCCCATCAGCAAGGCATTTTACAACACACACATCACAGGCTGATAGCAGGACAGGGGCTGTGGCAGAGCATCAGAGCCCATCAGAAAGGCACTTTACAACACACACATCACAGGCTGATAGCAGGACAGGGGCTGTGGCAGAGCATCAGAGCCCATCAGAAAGGCACTTTACAACACACACATCACAGGCTGATAGCAGGACAGGGGCTGTGGCAGAGCATCAGAGCCCATCAGAAAGGCTCTTTACAACACACACATCACAGGCTGATAGCAGGACAGGGGCTGTGGCAGAGCATCAGAGCCCATCAGAAAGGCTCTTTACAACACACACATCACAGGCTGATAGCAGGACAGGGGCTGTGGCAGAGCATCAGAGCCCATCAGAAAGGCACTTTACAACACACACATCACAGGCTGATAGCAGGACAGGGGCTGTGGCAGAGCATCAGAGCCCATCAGAAAGGCACTTTACAACACACACATCACAGGCTGATAGCAGGACAGGGGCTGTGGCAGAGCATCAGAGCCCATCAGAAAGGCTCTTTACAACACACACATCACAGGCTGATAGCAGGACAGGGGCTGTGGCAGAGCATCAGAGCCCATCAGAAAGGCACTTTACAACACACACATCACAGGCTGATAGCAGGACAGGGGCTCCATACAGTGATGATTCTCTGTAATAATTAACTAGCACAATGCAATAACTCCTAATGTTGTATTTTGTGTCTGCTAAGGACGACAAGTTTTTGACAATGAATTCCTGTATACAGTCGGCCCCCAGATGTAAACAATGCATCAGATCAGGGGTCAGCAACTAGGTTTGACCT
Source organism: Salvelinus namaycush (assembly GCF_016432855.1). NCBI lineage: Eukaryota > Metazoa > Chordata > Actinopteri > Salmoniformes > Salmonidae > Salvelinus > Salvelinus namaycush. The sequence goes on from NW_024061565.1 coordinate 95,243, forward strand.
TGGGACTATTTCTTTCTGAGCTTTTAGTTGGCAGACGAGATCATAATTAGTATAATAACAGCCCAATTCATAGACCTATACAACACTACAAATTATACACAATTTAACATTAATTCGATGTCAATAACATCACAATTTCCATCTGATTACACTGATAAAATCACCAGTCTATTAAATTTGTATTTTTTAATTCTCTGCATTCTTATCATATTTCCTGTTTCAACAAAACTGTTGCTGTTAGCAAATTATTCGATCTTAGACGTGCTTATGAATCAAAGCATGGTACTTTCAAAAGTGACCTTTCCACTCAGAGGCCTGACTGACACAGAGAAATGTATGTGTCAACTGCTGGCTACTCGTCTGTTGTTTAACCCAACAACAGAAGGTCACAACTGCTGGCTACTTGTCCGTTGCTTAACCCAACAACAGAAGGTCACAACTGCTTCCCTAAAAGCTGTCAGGGTTTAAACATCTTATCTTTTCAGAAAGGGAATAGCAAATTCCATTTTATGTCTCCTGGAATATAGAGGCTGCAGCTCAGCCTCACAGTCATAGAGACGATCCTTATGGAGGCAGAACGGCAAAGACCGGCCTTGGCTGTAGGTCAGCCTCACAGTCATAGAGACAATCCTTATGGAGGCAGAACGGCAAAGACCGGCCTTGGCTGTAGGTCAGCCTCACAGTCATAGAGACGATCCTTATGACGGCAGAACGGCAAAGACCGGCCTTGGCTGTAGGTCAGCCTCACAGTCATAGAGACGATCCTTATGGAGACAGAACGGCAAAGACCGGCCTTGGCTGTAGGTCAGCCTCACAGTCATAGAGACGATCCTTATGGAGACAGAACGGCAAAGACCGGCCTTGGCTGTAGGTCAGCCTCACAGTCATAGAGACGATCCTTATGGAGACAGAACGGCAAAGACCGGCCTTGGCTGTAGGTCAGCCTCACAGTCATAGAGACGATCCTTATGGAGACAGACCGGCCTTGGCTGTAGGTCAGCCTCACAGCCATAGAGACGATCCTTATGGAGACAGAACGGCAAAGACCGGCCTTGGCTGCAGCTCAGCCTCACAGTCATAGAGACGATCCTTATGGAGACAGACCGGCCTTGGCTGTAGGTCAGCCTCACAGTCATAGAGACGATCCTTATGGAGGGAGAACGGCAAAGACCGGCCTTGGCTGTAGGTCAGCCTCACAGTCATAGAGACGATCCTTATGGAGACAGACCGGCCTTGGCTGTAGGTCAGCCTCACAGTCATAGAGACGATCCTTATGGAGGGAGAACGGAAAAAACCGGCCTTGGCTGTAGGTCAGCCTCACAGTCATAGAGACGATCCTTATGGAGGGAGAACGGCAACGACCGGCCTTGGCTGTAGGTCAGCCTCACAGTCATAGAGATGATCCTTATGGAGGCCGAACGGCAAAGAACGGCCTTGGCTGTAGGTCAGGCAGTATTATACACTATTCGGATGAGATTCGATTTACTGGAGGAGGTCGGGTAATGTAATTATGTGCACGAGCAGGAAACACCTTATCTGTCATCTTTAATTCCAACCAGAATAGCCTCATGTTTTTTTGGTCTCCTGAAAGTACTAGTCCCGTGCGAATCGATATCAAGTTTTATTTGTCACATGCTCCGAATACAACAGGTGCTGACTTACAAGCCCTTAACCAACAATGCAGTTCAAGAAATAGAGTTAAGAAAATGTTTACTAAATAAAATAAGTAAAAGTTCACAGACACATCTCCCCCCGCATCAGTATAGAAAGGGTCCCTAACAAACTGCGTCAAACTGCAGTGGGGCAGCAGGTAGCCTAGTGGTTAGAACGTTGAACTAGTAACCGATTGAATCCTCGAGCAGACAAAGTATAAATCTGTTGTTCTGCCCCTGAGCAAGGCAGGTAACCCAAGCACCTGTTCCTAGGCAGTCATTGAAAATAAGAATTTTATTTTAACTGACTTGCCGAGTTAAATAAAGGTAAAATAAGAAAGTCACATTTGTGGGGAGACTAAACTCATCAAATCTTGTTGCAAAGTTCACTTTCAGTTTAACTGACAGCTTGGCCAATGTTTGTTTACCATTTTTCTGCCTTGACCTTTTCTATTGTCCAGCCAGCCTTCTATAGTTACCCACTGTAGGGAAATGGAAAAGGTTTTGGGGGCTCAAATCAGAGGATAAAAGAAAAGCAGTCAATCTTTCAATCATGTCAATAACTGTTTTATCCTCCCTGTAGTCCCACGTTAAGTCCAAGTGATTGAATCATGTCAATAGCTGTTTTATCCTCCCTGTAGTCCCACGTTAAGTCCAAGTGATTGATGATGTCACTGAAAAACCAAACCTAAGCTACAAACTCCTCATCAAGCATTTACACCAGTATTGCCAGGACCCAGTAACGAACTCGGGTCTCCGGTGTGAGAAACAGTCACTTAGCAAACTGAGCCACTAATAGTCAGCAGAACCCAGAAGATGAGGCAGAACACAGCAGTACTTGAGACGGTGTTTTAATAAAGTAAAAAGGAAAGTTCTTCAGGTAAAAAATATAAATCCACAACGTCAAAAGTAAATCCAAGAGAAAAAGGTCATCCTCCAAGTCAAAAGGTAAATCCACAAGGTGGTAGGTACAGCAGGAACAAGCCTCAAAAGATAATCAAAAATAAATAAACGAGAACAAAAACAGAGTACCACAAGAGAGTCCAACTGGAGCAACAAATGTTCACAGCATCACTAGGGCTGGGTGCTAACATTCAAACACAGAGCAAAGAACTGAGGAAAACTAAGGGTTTAAATACGTTCAAGGGAAATGAGGCACAGGTGCAAATAATAACTGGAAATAAGGGAAAACAAAAGGGTCAAAAAAGCACAATGGGGGCATCTAGTGGCCAAAACCGGAAAAATCCTGGCCAAATCCTGACAGTATGTGTTGGGTTTGTTGTGCAATTGTCTCCTCCCTAAACTCTCATCCTCTCTTGAGAGCTTTATCCCTACCCTTACTTAGCTACCTAACATCATGATGTAGAGTTTACACCAGTATGTGTTGGGTTTGTTGTGTCTCCTCCCTAAACTCTCATCCTCTCTTGAGAGCTTTAGCCCTACCCTTACTTAGCTACCTAACATCATGATGTAGAAGTAGATCACGATGCTCAGCAGACTACGAAACAAGCCATGTTGATGGATAACTGTTAGTCATCGCTGAGTCCAATGTTCTTTAAGTCACAACTGAGTCCATTGTTCTTTAAGTCACAGCTGAGTCCAATGTTCTTTAAGTCACAGCTGAGTCCAATGTTCTTTAAGTCACAGCTGAGTCCAATGTTCTTTAAGTCACAGCTGAGTCCAATGTTCTTTAAGTCATCGCTAAGTCCAATGTTCTTTAAGTCATTGCTGAGTCCAATGTTCTTTAAGTCATTGCTAAGTCCAATGTTCTTTAAGTCATCGCTGAGTCCAATGTTCTTTAAGTCATCGCTGAGTCCAATGTTCTTTAAGTCACAGCTGAGTCCAATGTTCTTTAAGTCACAACTGAGTCCAATGTTCTTTAAGTCACAACTGAGTCCAATGTTTTTTAAGTCACAGCTGAGTCCAATGTTCTTTAAGTCACAGCTGAGTCCAATGTTCTTTAAGTCACAGCTGAGTCCAATGTTCTTTAAGTCATAACTGAGTCCAATGTTCTTTAAGTCACAGCTGAGTCCAATGTTTTTAACCTCTAACGAGCCTCTACCCCGGGTCCGGGATCACCCCCCACCCCCCCCACACACTGATTAGCATAGCTAGCATAGCTTCACAAGTAGATAGTAGCATCTAAATATCATTAAATCACAAGTCCAAGACACCAGATGAAAGATACAGATCTTGTGAATAAAGCCACCATTTCAGATTTTTAAAATGTTTTACAGGGAAGACAAAATATGTAAATCTATTAGCTAAACACGTTAGCAAAATACACCACTTTTCTAACTCCATCAGTTTCTTACTACATCAGGTGCTATCACCAATTCGGCTAAACTAAGATATTGATAGCCACTAACCAAGAAAAAACCTCTTCAGATGACAGTCTAATAACATATTTATAGGATAGGTTTTGTTAGAAAAAAGTGCATATTTCAGGTAGAAATCACAGTTTACAATTGCACCGACCATCACAAGACGACTAGAATTACTATAGAGAGCAACGTGTATGACCAATTTACTCTTAATAAAACATTTCATAAGAATAGACAAAGCATAGCAATGGAAAGACCCAGATCTTGTGATTCCAGACAATATTTCAGATTTTCTAAGCGTTTTACAGCGAAAACACAATAAATCGATAAGTTAGCATACCACATGTGAAAACGTTACCAGAGCATCGATTCCAGCCAAAGAGAGCTATAACGTAATCGCCGCCAAAATATATTAATTTTTTCACTAACCTTCTCAGAATTCTTCCGATGACACTCCTGTAACATCATTTTACAACATACATATACAGTTTGTTCGAAAATGTGCATATTTAGCCATACAAAACCGTGGTTACACAATGAAAATACTAGGAAATCAAGCCTCAAAATGTCTGACGTCATCTTTCAGAGTGATCTAGTTTAATTGAAAGCTAATCATATACTTGACTAAAAAATACAGGGTTGACAGGAATCGAAAGACAAATTAGTTCTTAATGCAATCGCTGATTTACATTTTTTAAATTATCCTTACTTTTCAATACAGGTTGCGCCAAGCGAAGCTATAGCAAACAAGATGACGACATAAACGTTTAACATTTATCGACAGAAACACGATTTATCATCATAAATTGTTCTTACTGTGAGCTGTTCTTCCATCAGAATCTTGGGCAAAGAATCCTTTCTTGGGTCGAATCTTCTTTTGGTCGATAGATGTCCTCTGTCCTTCGAAATATCCACTAACGATCGAACGGGACCCCGAAACGTGTCCAAAGTTTCAGAGTGCACGACAAAGAAATTCCTCAAAATCGCACTAAACGGATATAAATTGCTATAAAACGGTTCAAATTAACTACATTATGATGTTTTTAACAACTATAACGACTAAAAACATGACCGGAGAAATATCACTCTCTAAACAACCATTTGGAAGGAGGCAGGTCTGATGTCCATTTTGCGCATGACGCATGCAGGAAGAGAGCGGTACTTCTACGTTTTCGTGTTTTATAGTGGCTCTGATTGCGCAATCGACTCCATTCAAAACGTGATGACGTACTGACACCCAGAGGAAGACGTAGGCAGTGTCGGTTTCTCCATAGCATCTACTGGCACCTTAAAACCGATCCCAGATCAGGGGTAAACATTTCTGAAATCTGACTCCCTGTCAGGAAAAGTGATGTAGAAGTAGTTCTGTACCACTCAGAGACAAAATTCCAACGGCTATAGAAACTAGAAAGTGTTTTCTATCCAATAATAACAATAATATGCATATTGTACGATCAAGAATTGAGCACGAGGCAGTTTAATTTGGAGACCAAAAAATGCTAATGCGGAACAGCACCCCCTATAGTTGCAAGAAAATTAAGTCACAGCTGAGTCCAATGTTTTTTAAGTCACAGCTGAGTATAGCCAAAGCATGTTCAGGCAGTGTGGTCTATCCGCGTCGAAAGAGCCAATGGGCGGGCAGACAGACCCTTGTACCCCTGTTAGCAGCTCTGATTGGCAGTAACTGGTATGTTACTGGTATTGATTGACAGCACTTAATGGGCAGGACTATAGGAAAACAGATTCTCCCATTGGATAATATTGAGCAAGGGCTCATTTTGTTACTAAATATCAGATTTATTTCTGCTGGGATTTTTTTTTAAATGTAAGCAAAATTATCTTAAAAAATTGTATAAAACAACATCTCATGGCACATTAGGGACTGTGTAATGACACACAATAACACACGCACACAGACACAGTCTATCACACTAACACACACAATCTATACCCACATTATTCTTTAGTTGTATTGTTTGTATAAGTCATAGTATTCTAACCCTAATGCTGATTCTAACCCTAATGCTGATTCTAACCCTAATGATGATTCTAACCCTAATGCTGATTCTAACCCTAATGCTGATTCTATTGATGATTCTAACCCTAATGCTGATTCTAACCCTAATGCTGATTCTAACCCTAATCTAACCCTAATGCTGATTCTAACCCTAATGCTGATTCTAACCCTAATGCTGATTCTAACCCTAATGATGATTCTAACCCTAATGCTGATTCTAACCCTAATGCTGATTCTAACCCTAATGCTGATTCTAACCCTAATGCTGATTCTAACCCTAATGCTGATTCTAACCCTAATGCTGATTCTATCCCTACGCCCCCTAGAAATAGCCATATTCCTTGTCTGGACCTGCAAAATGTCCCCAGTTGGTCGAATGTTTGTTAGTTTTCTATTCTTGCAGGGACTTGTGGTCTCCACAAGTATAGTTAATCATGTCCACTCTCACACTCGAACACACACAATCTACACACACATTATTCTTTAGGTATATTGTTGTATTTAGTATTTGTGTGAATGTTTTTGGCTATTAGAGTGTCTGTGATTGGTTACTTATCATGTTTTATGTTCATTTCTGTTGTATTGTACCTTAACTTTAAAGGAACTAGTAGTATGGGGGCATAAGAGAAGACGTGATTGGTTCATGTGTAAAGGGTGTAAGGTAAAGAGAAGACGTGATTGGTTCATGTGTAAATGGTGTAAGGTAAAGAGAAGACGTGATTGGTTCATGTGTAAAGGGTATAAGGTAAAGAGAAGACGTGATTGGTTCATGTGTAAAGGGTATAAGGTAAAGAGAAGACGTGATTGGTTCATGTGTAAAGGGTGTAAGGGCACAATACAGTGTCTGTTTTTATATCTTGTCATGAATATATTTACACAAATATTTCTTTATGCAATTAATCCTTTACAATTGTTCACTGGTGCTTTTGTTCAGGAATACAGCAAATAAATTCACCTGCGCACCTGGCTGGTTATAGTGTTATTATTAATGACTATTACTCTATTACTAATCACCTGGCTGGTTATAGTGTTATTATGAATGACTATAACTCTATCACCTGGCTGGTTATAGTGTTATTATTAATGACTATAACTCTATTACTAATCACCTGGCTGGTTATAGTGTTATTATTAATGACTATTACTAATCACCTGGCTGGTTATAGTGTTATTATTAATGACTATAACTCTATTACTAATCACCTGGCTGGTTATAGTGTTATTATGAATGACTATAACTCTATTACTAATGGAACCTATAAATAAACTATTACTATGTTACTAATCAAACCTAAAAATAACTATTTTTACTGATATGTTCCCATTATTTCTTCATGCAATTAATCATTTACAATAGTTTATGCACTATTTATAAAGCATTTAATTATGAAGCATGTTTGCACACCTTGCAGGTTGAAATGCATCTGATGCATATGCTAAATAGAACGCCCGGCAACATTCTCTAGTTGGTTCTCTAGTTGATATGCTGAAAGACCATTCAAACTGATCTAGATTAGAATCCATTCTCTAGTGGGTTCTGATATGCTGAAAGGCCATTCAAACGGATCTAGATTTGAATCCATTCTCTAGTGGTTCTGATATGCTGAAAGGCCATTCAAACTGATCTAGATTAGAATCCATTCTCTAGTGGGTTCTGATATGCTGAAAGGCCATTCAAACTGATCTAGATTAGAATCCATTCTCTAGTAGTTCTGATATGCTGAAAGGCCATTCAAACTGATCTAGATTAGAATCCATTCTCTAGTGGTTCTGATATGCTGAAAGGCCATTCAAACTGATCTAGATTAGAATCCATTCTCTAGTGGTTCTGATATGCTGAAAGGCCATTCAAACTGATCTAGATTAGAATCCATTCTCTAGTGGGTTCTGATATGCTGAAAGGCCATTCAAACTGATCTAGATTAGAATCCATTCTCTAGTGGGTTCTGATATGCTGAAAGGCCATTCAAACTGATCTAGATTAGAATCCATTCTCTAGTGGGTTCTGATATGCTGAAAGGCCATTCAAACTGATCTAGATTAGAATCCATTCTCTAGTGGTTCTGATATGCTGAAAGGCCATTCAAACTGGTCTAGATTAGAATCCATTCTCTAGTGGTTCTGATATGCTGAAAGGCCATTCAAACTGATCTAGATTAGAATCCATTCTCTAGTGGGTTCTGATATGCTGAAAGGCCATTCAAACTGATCTAGATTAGAATCCATTCTCTAGTGGTTCTGATATGCTGAAAGGCCATTCAAACTGATCTAGATTAGAATCCATTCTCTAGTGGGTTCTGATATGCTGAAAGGCCATTCAAACTGATCTAGATTAGAATCCATTCTCTAATGGTTCTGATATGCTGAAAGGCCATTCAAACTGATCTAGATTAGAATCCATTCTCTAGTGGGTTCTGATATGCTGAAAGGCCATTCAAACTGATCTAGATTAGCATCCATTCTCTAGTGGTTCTGATATGCTGAAAGGCCATTCAAACTGATCTAGATTAGAATCCATTCTCTAGTGGTTCTGATATGCTGAAAGGCCATTTAAACTGATCTAGATTAGCATCCATTCTCTAGTGGTTCTGATATGCTGAAAGGCCATTCAAACTGATCTAGATTAGAATCCATTCTCTAGTGGGTTCTGATATGCTGAAAGACCATTCAAACTGATCTACATTAAAATCCATTCTCTAGTGGGTTCTGATATGCTGAAAGGCCATTCAAACTGATCTAGATTAGAATCCATTCTCTAGTGGTTCTGATATGCTGAAAGGCCATTCAAACTGATCTAGATTAGAATCCATTCTCTAGTGGTTCTGATATGCTGAAAGGCAATTCAAACTGATCTAGATTAGAATCCATTCTCTAGTGGTTCTGATATGCTGAAAGGCCATTCAAACTGATCTAGATTAGAATCCATTCTCTAGTGGGTTCTGATATGCTGAAAGGCCATTCAAACTGATCTACATTAGAATCCATTCTCTAGTGGGTTCTGATATGCTGAAAGGCCATTCAAACTGATCTAGATTAGAATCCATTCTCTAGTGGTTCTGATATGCTGAAAGGCCATTCAAACTGATCTACATTAGAATCCATTCTCTAGTGGTTCTGATATGCTGAAAGAAAATTCAAACTGATCTAGATTAGAGTCCATTCTCTAGTGGTTCTGATATGCTGAAAGGCAATTCAAACTGATCTAGATTAGAATCCATTCTCTAGTGGTTCTGATATGCTGAAAGGCCATTCAAACTGATCTAGATTAGAATCCATTCTCTAGTGGGTTCTGATATGCTGAAAGGCCATTCAAACTGATCTACATTAGAATCCATTCTCTAGTGGGTTCTGATATGCTGAAAGGCCATTCAAACTGATCTAGATTAGAATCCATTCTCTAGTGGGTTCTGATATGCTGAAAGGCCATTCAAACTGATCTAGATTAGAATCCATTCTCTAGTGGGTTCTGATATGCTGAAAGACCATTCAAACTGATCTAGATTAGAATCCATTCTCTAGTGGGTTCTGATATGCTGAAAGGCCATTCAAACTGATCTAGATGAGAATCCATTCTCTAGTGGGTTCTGATATGCTGAAAGGCCATTCAAACTGATCTAGATTAGAATCCATTCTCTAGTGGGTCCTGATATGCTGAAAGACCATTCAAACTGATCTTGATTAGAATCCATTCTCTAGTGGGTTCTGATATGCTGAAAGGCCATTCAAACTGATCTAGATTAGAATCCATTCTCTAGTGGGTTCTGATATGCTGAAAGGCCATTCAAACTGATCTAGATTAGAATCCATTCTCTAGTGGGTTCTGATATGCTGAAAGGCCATTCAAACTGATCTAGATTAGAATCCATTCTCTAGTGGGTTCTGATATGCTGAAAGACCATTCAAACTGATCTAGATTAGAATCCATTCTCTAGTGGGTTCTGATATGCTGAAAGGCCATTCAAACTGATCTAGATGAGAATCCATTCTCTAGTGGGTTCTGATATGCTGAAAGGCCATTCAAACTGATCTAGATTAGAATCCATTCTCTAGTGGGTCCTGATATGCTGAAAGACCATTCAAACTGATCTAGATTAGAATCCATTCTCTAGTGGTTCTGATATGCTGAAAGGCAATTCAAACTGATCTAGATTAGAATCCAATCTCTAGTGGTTCTGATATGCTGAAAGGCCATTCAAACTGATCTAGATTAGAATCCATTCTCTAGTGGTTCTGATATGCTGAAAGGCCATTCAAACTGATCTAGATTAGAATCCATTCTCTAGTGGTTCTGATATGCTGAAAGGCCATTCAAACTGATCTAGATTAGAATCCATTCTCTAGTGGGTTCTGATATGCTGAAAGGCCATTCAAACTGATCTAGATTAGAATCCATTCTCTAGTGGTTCTGATATGCTGAAAGGCCATTCAAACTGATCTAGATTAGAATCCATTCTCTAGTGGGTTCTGATATGCTGAAAGACCATTCAAACTGATCTACATTAGAATCCATTCTCTAGTGGGTTCTGATATGCTGAAAGGCCATTCAAACTGATCTAGATTAGAATCCATTCTCTAGTGGTTCTGATATGCTGAAAGGCCATTCAAACTGATCTAGATTAGAATCCATTCTCTAGTGGTTCTGATATGCTGAAAGGCAATTCAAACTGATCTAGATTAGAATCCATTCTCTAGTGGTTCTGATATGCTGAAAGGCCATTCAAACTGATCTAGATTAGAATCCATTCTCTAGTGGGTTCTGATATGCTGAAAGGCCATTCAAACTGATCTACATTAGAATCCATTCTCTAGTGGGTTCTGATATGCTGAAAGGCCATTCAAACTGATCTAGATTAGAATCCATTCTCTAGTGGTTCTGATATGCTGAAAGGCCATTCAAACTGATCTACATTAGAATCCATTCTCTAGTGGTTCTGATATGCTGAAAGAAAATTCAAACTGATCTAGATTAGAGTCCATTCTCTAGTGGTTCTGATATGCTGAAAGGCAATTCAAACTGATCTAGATTAGAATCCATTCTCTAGTGGTTCTGATATGCTGAAAGGCCATTCAAACTGATCTAGATTAGAATCCATTCTCTAGTGGGTTCTGATATGCTGAAAGGCCATTCAAACTGATCTACATTAGAATCCATTCTCTAGTGGGTTCTGATATGCTGAAAGGCCATTCAAACTGATCTAGATTAGAATCCATTCTCTAGTGGGTTCTGATATGCTGAAAGGCCATTCAAACTGATCTAGATTAGAATCCATTCTCTAGTGGGTTCTGATATGCTGAAAGACCATTCAAACTGATCTAGATTAGAATCCATTCTCTAGTGGGTTCTGATATGCTGAAAGGCCATTCAAACTGATCTAGATGAGAATCCATTCTCTAGTGGGTTCTGATATGCTGAAAGGCCATTCAAACTGATCTAGATTAGAATCCATTCTCTAGTGGGTCCTGATATGCTGAAAGACCATTCAAACTGATCTAGATTAGAATCCATTCTCTAGTGGGTTCTGATATGCTGAAAGGCCATTCAAACTGATCTAGATTAGAATCCATTCTCTAGTGGGTTCTGATATGCTGAAAGGCCATTCAAACTGATCTAGATTAGAATCCATTCTCTAGTGGGTTCTGATATGCTGAAAGGCCATTCAAACTGATCTAGATTAGAATCCATTCTCTAGTGGGTTCTGATATGCTGAAAGACCATTCAAACTGATCTAGATTAGAATCCATTCTCTAGTGGGTTCTGATATGCTGAAAGGCCATTCAAACTGATCTAGATTAGAATCCAATCTCTAGTGGTTCTGATATGCTGAAAGGCCATTCAAATTGATCTAGATTAGAATCCATTCTCTAGTGGTTCTGATATGCTGAAAGGCCATTCAAACTGATCTACATTAGAATCCATTCTCTAGTGGGTTCTGATATGCTGAAAGGCCATTCAAACTGATCTAGATTAGAATCCATTCTCTAGTGGTTCTGATATGCTGAAAGGCCATTCAAACTGATCTAGATTAGAATCCATTCTCTAGTGGTTCTGATATGCTGAAAGGCCATTCAAACTGATCTAGATTAGAATTCATTCTCTAGTGGTTCTGATATGCTGAAAGGCAATTTAAACTGATCTAGATTAGAATCCATTCTCTAGTGGGTTCTGATTGGCTGAAAGGCCATTCAAACTGATCTAGATTAGAATCCATTCTCTAGTGGGTTCTGATATGCTGAAAGGCCATTCAAACTGATCTAGATTAGAATCCATTCTCTAGTGGTTCTGATATGCTGAAAGGCCATTCAAACTCATCTAGATTAGAATCCATTCTCTAGTGGTTCTGATATGCTGAAAGGCCAATCAAACTGATCTAGATTAGAATCCATTCTCTAGTGGTTCTGATATGCTGAAAGGCCATTTAAACTGATCTACATTAGAATCCATTCTCTAGTGGGTTCTGATATGCTGAAAGACCATTCAAACTGATCTAGATTAGAATCCATTCTCTAGTGGGTTCTGATATGCTGAAAGACCATTCAAACTGATCTAGATTAGAATCCATTCTCTAGTGGTTCTGATATGCTGAAAGACCATTCAAACTGATCTAGATTAGAATCCATTCTCTAGTGGTTCTGATATGCTGAAAGGCCATTCAAACTGATCTAGATTAGAATCCATTCTCTAGTGGGTCCTGATATGCTGAAAGACCATTCAAACTGATCTAGATTAGAATCCATTCTCTAGTGGGTTCTGATATGCTGAAAGGCCATTCAAACTGATCTAGATTAGAATCCATTCTCTAGTGGGTTCTGATATGCTGAAAGGCCATTCAAACTGATCTAGATTAGAATCCATTCTCTAGTGGGTTCTGATATGCTGAAAGGCCATTCAAACTGATCTAGATTAGAATCCATTCTCTAGTGGGTTCTGATATGCTGAAAGACCATTCAAACTGATCTAGATTAGAATCCATTCTCTAGTGGGTTCTGATATGCTGAAAGGCCATTCAAACTGATCTAGATGAGAATCCATTCTCTAGTGGGTTCTGATATGCTGAAAGGCCATTCAAACTGATCTAGATTAGAATCCATTCTCTAGTGGGTCCTGATATGCTGAAAGACCATTCAAACTGATCTAGATTAGAATCCATTCTCTAGTGGTTCTGATATGCTGAAAGGCCATTCAAACTGATCTAGATTAGAATCCATTCTCTAGTGGGTTCTGATATGCTGAAAGGCCATTCAAACTGATCTAGATTAGAATCCATTCTCTAGTGGGTTCTGATATGCTGAAAGGCCATTCAAACTGATCTAGATTAGAATCCATTCTCTAGTGGGTTCTGATATGCTGAAAGGCCATTCAAACTGATCTAGATTAGAATCCATTCTCTAGTGGGTTCTGATATGCTGAAAGGCCATTCAAACTGATCTAGATTAGAATCCATTCTCTAGTGGGTTCTGATATGCTGAAAGATCATTCAAACTGATCTAGATTAGAATCCATTCTCTAGTGGGTTCTGATATGCTGAAAGGCCATTCAAACTGATCTAGATGAGAATCCATTCTCTAGTGGTTTCTGATATGCTGAAAGGCCATTCAAACTGATCTAGATTAGAATCCATTCTCTAGTGGGTTCTGATATGCTGAAAGGCCATTCAAACTGATCTAGATTAGAATCCATTCTCTAGTGGGTTCTGATATGCTGAAAGGCCATTCAAACTGATCTAGATTAGAATCCATTCTCTAGTGGGTTCTGATATGCTGAAAGACCATTCAAACTGATCTAGATTAGAATCCATTCTCTAGTGGGTTCTGATATGCTGAAAGGCCATTCAAACTGATCTAGATGAGAATCCATTCTCTAGTGGTTTCTGATATGCTGAAAGGCCATTCAAACTGATCTAGATTAGAATCCATTCTCTAGTGGTTCTGATATGCTGAAAGGCCATTCAAACTGATCTAGATTAGAATCCATTCTCTAGTGGGTTCTGATATGCTGAAAGACCATTCAAACTGATCTACATTAAAATCCATTCTCTAGTGGGTTCTGATATGCTGAAAGGCCATTCAAACTGATCTAGATTAGAATCCATTCTCTAGTGGTTCTGATATGCTGAAAGGCCATTCAAACTGATCTAGATTAGAATCCATTCTCTAGTGGGTTCTGATATGCTGAAAGACCATTCAAACTGATCTACATTAAAATCCATTCTCTAGTGGGTTCTGATATGCTGAAAGGCCATTCAAACTGATCTAGATTAGAATCCATTCTCTAGTGGTTCTGATATGCTGAAAGGCCATTCAAACTGATCTACATTAGAATCCATTCTCTAGTGGTTCTGATATGCTGAAAGAAAATTCAAACTGATCTAGATTAGAGTCCATTCTCTAGTGGTTCTGATATGCTGAAAGGCAATTCAAACTGATCTAGATTAGAATCCATTCTCTAGTGGTTCTGATATGCTGAAAGGCCATTCAAACTGATCTAGATTAGAATCCATTCTCTAGTGGGTTCTGATATGCTGAAAGGCCATTCAAACTGATCTACATTAGAATCCATTCTCTAGTGGGTTCTGATATGCTGAAAGGCCATTCAAACTGATCTAGATTAGAATCCATTCTCTAGTGGGTTCTGATATGCTGAAAGGCCATTCAAACTGATCTAGATTAAAATCCATTCTCTAGTGGGTTCTGATATGCTGAAAGACCATTCAAACTGATCTAGATTAGAATCCATTCTCTAGTGGGTTCTGATATGCTGAAAGGCCATTCAAACTGATCTAGATGAGAATCCATTCTCTAGTGGGTTCTGATATGCTGAAAGGCCATTCAAACTGATCTAGATTAGAATCCATTCTCTAGTGGGTCCTGATATGCTGAAAGACCATTCAAACTGATCTTGATTAGAATCCATTCTCTAGTGGGTTCTGATATGCTGAAAGGCCATTCAAACTGATCTAGATTAGAATCCATTCTCTAGTGGGTTCTGATATGCTGAAAGGCCATTCAAACTGATCTAGATTAGAATCCATTCTCTAGTGGGTTCTGATATGCTGAAAGGCCATTCAAACTGATCTAGATTAGAATCCATTCTCTAGTGGGTTCTGATATGCTGAAAGACCATTCAAACTGATCTAGATTAGAATCCATTCTCTAGTGGGTTCTGATATGCTGAAAGGCCATTCAAACTGATCTAGATGAGAATCCATTCTCTAGTGGGTTCTGATATGCTGAAAGGCCATTCAAACTGATCTAGATTAGAATCCATTCTCTAGTGGGTCCTGATATGCTGAAAGACCATTCAAACTGATCTAGATTAGAATCCATTCTCTAGTGGTTCTGATATGCTGAAAGGCAATTCAAACTGATCTAGATTAGAATCCAATCTCTAGTGGTTCTGATATGCTGAAAGGCCATTCAAACTGATCTAGATTAGAATCCATTCTCTAGTGGTTCTGATATGCTGAAAGGCCATTCAAACTGATCTAGATTAGAATCCATTCTCTAGTGGTTCTTATATGCTGAAAGGCCATTTAAACTGATCTAGATTAGAATCCATTCTCTAGTGGGTTCTGATATGCTGAAAGGCCATTCAAACTGATCTAGATTAGAATCCATTCTCTAGTGGTTCTGATATGCTGAAAGGCCATTCAAACTGATCTAGATTAGAATCCATTCTCTAGTGGGTTCTGATATGCTGAAAGACCATTCAAACTGATCTACATTAGAATCCATTCTCTAGTGGGTTCTGATATGCTGAAAGGCCATTCAAACTGGTCTAGATTAGAATCCATTCTCTAGTGGTTCTGATATGCTGAAAGGCCATTCAAACTGATCTAGATTAGAATCCATTCTCTAGTGGGTTCTGATATGCTGAAAGGCCATTCAAACTGATCTAGATTAGAATCCATTCTCTAGTGGTTCTGATATGCTGAAAGGCCATTCAAACTGATCTAGATTAGAATCCATTCTCTAGTGGTTCTGATATGCTGAAAGGCAATTCAAACTGATCTAGATTAGAATCCATTCTCTAGTGGTTCTGATATGCTGAAAGGCCATTCAAACTGATCTAGATTAGAATCCATTCTCTAGTGGGTTCTGATATGCTGAAAGGCCATTCAAACTGATCTACATTAGAATCCATTCTCTAGTGGGTTCTGATATGCTGAAAGGCCATTCAAACTGATCTAGATTAGAATCCATTCTCTAGTGGTTCTGATATGCTGAAAGGCCATTCAAACTGATCTACATTAGAATCCATTCTCTAGTGGTTCTGATATGCTGAAAGAAAATTCAAACTGATCTAGATTAGAGTCCATTCTCTAGTGGTTCTGATATGCTGAAAGGCAATTCAAACTGATCTAGATTAGAATCCATTCTCTAGTGGTTCTGATATGCTGAAAGGCCATTCAAACTGATCTAGATTAGAATCCATTCTCTAGTGGGTTCTGATATGCTGAAAGGCCATTCAAACTGATCTACATTAGAATCCATTCTCTAGTGGGTTCTGATATGCTGAAAGGCCATTCAAACTGATCTAGATTAGAATCCATTCTCTAGTGGGTTCTGATATGCTGAAAGGCCATTCAAACTGATCTAGATTAGAATCCATTCTCTAGTGGGTTCTGATATGCTGAAAGACCATTCAAACTGATCTAGATTAGAATCCATTCTCTAGTGGGTTCTGATATGCTGAAAGGCCATTCAAACTGATCTAGATGAGAATCCATTCTCTAGTGGGTTCTGATATGCTGAAAGGCCATTCAAACTGATCTAGATTAGAATCCATTCTCTAGTGGGTCCTGATATGCTGAAAGACCATTCAAACTGATCTAGATTAGAATCCATTCTCTAGTGGGTTCTGATATGCTGAAAGGCCATTCAAACTGATCTAGATTAGAATCCATTCTCTAGTGGGTTCTGATATGCTGAAAGGCCATTCAAACTGATCTAGATTAGAATCCATTCTCTAGTGGGTTTCTGATATGCTGAAAGGCCATTCAAACTGATCTAGATTAGAATCCATTCTCTAGTGGGTTCTGATATGCTGAAAGACCATTCAAACTGATCTAGATTAGAATCCATTCTCTAGTGGGTTCTGATATGCTGAAAGGCCATTCAAACTGATCTAGATTAGAATCCAATCTCTAGTGGTTCTGATATGCTGAAAGGCCATTCAAATTGATCTAGATTAGAATCCATTCTCTAGTGGTTCTGATATGCTGAAAGGCCATTCAAACTGATCTACATTAGAATCCATTCTCTAGTGGGTTCTGATATGCTGAAAGGCCATTCAAACTGATCTAGATTAGAATCCATTCTCTAGTGGTTCTGATATGCTGAAAGGCCATTCAAACTGATCTAGATTAGAATCCATTCTCTAGTGGTTCTGATATGCTGAAAGGCCATTCAAACTGATCTAGATTAGAATTCATTCTCTAGTGGTTCTGATATGCTGAAAGGCAATTTAAACTGATCTAGATTAGAATCCATTCTCTAGTGGGTTCTGATTGGCTGAAAGGCCATTCAAACTGATCTAGATTAGAATCCATTCTCTAGTGGGTTCTGATATGCTGAAAGGCCATTCAAAACTGATCTAGATTAGAATCCATTCTCTAGTGGTTCTGATATGCTGAAAGGCCATTCAAACTGATCTAGATTAGAATCCATTCTCTAGTGGGGTTCTGATATGCTGAAAGGCCATTCACACCTCATCTAGATTAGAATCCATTCTCTAGTGGGTTCTGATATGCTGAAAGGCCATTTAAACTGATCTAGCATTAGAATCCATTCTCTAGTGGGTTCTGATATGCTGAAAGGCCATTCAAACTGATCTAGATTAGAATCCATTCTCTAGTGGGTTCTGATATGCTGAAAGGCCATTCAAAACTGATCTAGATTAGAATCCATTCTCTAGTGGGTTCTGATATGCTGAAAGGCCATTCAAACTGATCTAGATTAGAATCCATTCTCTAGTGGTTCTGATATGCTGAAAGGCCATTCAAACTGATCTAGATTAGAATCCATTCTCTAGTGGTTCTGATATGCTGAAAGGCCATTTCAAACTGATCTAGATTAGAATCCATTCTCTAGTGGTCCTGATATGCTGAAAGGACCATTCAAAACTGATCTAGATTAGAATCCATTCTCTAGTGGGTTCTGATATGCTGAAAGGCCATTTCAAAACTGATCTAGATTAGAATCCATTCTCTAGTGGGTTCTGATATGCTGAAAGGCCATTCAAACTGATCTAGATTAGAATCCATTCTCTAGTGGGTTCTGATATGCTGAAAGGCCATTCAAACTGATCTAGATTAGAATCCATTCTCTAGTGGGTTCTGATATGCTGAAAGGACCATTCAAACTGATCTAGATTAGAATCCATTCTCTAGTGGTTTCTGATATGCTGAAAGGCCATTCAAACTGGATCTAGATTAGAATCCATTCTCTAGTGGGTTCTGATATGCTGAAAGGCCATTCAAACTGATCTAGATTAGAATCCATTCTCTAGTGGGTTCTGATATGCTGAAAGACCATTCAAACTGATCTAGATTAGAATCCATTCTCTAGT
>NW_024061566.1:0-91131 GCF_016432855.1 Salvelinus namaycush
CACTATAACCTAGTGTTCTCCAGACTGACGTCACTATAACTTAGTGTTCTCCAGACTGACTGTCACTATAACCTTAGTGTTCTCCAGACTGAACGTCACTATAACCTAGTGTTTCTCCAGACTGACGTCACTATAACCTTAGTGTTCTCCAGACTGACGTCCACAACACACTCACACATGGATGTCACTATACCTGTGTTCTCCAGACTGACGTCACTATAACCTAGTGTTCTCCAGACTGACGTCACTATAACCTATTGTTCTCCAGACTGATGTCACTATAACCTAGTGTTCTCCAGACTGATGTCACTATAACCTGGTGTTCTCCAGAATGACGTCACTATAACCTAGTGTTCTCCAGACTGACGTCACTATAACCTAGTGTTCTCCAGACTGATGTCACTATAACCTAGTGTTCTCCAGAATGACGTCACTATAACCTAGTGTTCTCCAGACTGACGTCACTATAACTTAGTGTTCTCCAGACTGACGTCACTATAACCTAGTGTTCTCCAGACTGACGTCACTATAACCTAGTGTTCTCCAGACTGATGTCACTATAACCTAAGTGGTTCTCCAGACTGACTGTCACTATAACCTAGTGTTCTCCAGATGATGTCACTATAACCTAGTGTTCTCCAGACTGACGTCCACTATAACCTAGTGTTCTCCAGACTGATGTCACTATAACTTAGTGTTCTCCAGACTGACGTCACTATAACCTAGTGTTCTCCAGACTGACGTCACTATAACCTAGTGTTCTCCAGACTGACGTCACTATAACCTAGTGTTCTCCAGACTGACGTCACTATAACCTAGGTGTTCTCCAGACTGACGTCACTATAACCTAGTGTTCTCCAGACTGATGTCACTATAACCTAGTGTTCTCCAGACTGATGTCACTATAACCTAGTGTTCTCCAGACTGACGTCACTATAACCTAGTGTTCTCCAGACTGACGTCACTATAACCTAGTGTTCTCCAGACTGATGTCACTATAACCTAGTGTTCTCCAGACTGATGTCACTATAACCTAGTGTTCTCCAGACTGATGTCACTATAACCTAGTGTTCTCCAGACTGATGTCACTATAACCTAGTGTTCTCCAGACTGACGTCACTATAACCTAGTGTTCTCCAGACTGATGTCACTATAACCTAGTGTTCTCCAGACTGATGTCACTATAACCTAGTGTTCTCCAGACTGATGTCACTATAACCTAGTGTTCTCCAGACTGATGTCACTATAACCTAGTGTTCTCCAGACTGATGTCACTATAACCTAGTGTTCTCCAGACTGATGTCACTATAACCTAGTGTTCTCCAGACTGATGTCACTATAACCTAGTGTTCTCCAGACTGATGTCACTATAACCTAGTGTTCTCCAGACTGATGTCACTATAACCTAGTGTTCTCCAGACTGATGTCACTATAACCTAGTGTTCTCCAGACTGACTTCACTATAACCTAGTGTTCTCCAGACTGACGTCACTATAACCTAGTGTTCTCCAGACTGACGTCACTATAACCTAGTGTTCTCCAGACTGACGTCACTATAACCTAGTGTTCTCCAGACTGACGTCACTATAACCTAGTGTTCTCCAGACTGACGTCACTATAACCTAGTGTTCTCCAGACTGATGTCACTATAACCTAGTGTTCTCCAGACTGACGTCACTATAACCTAGTGTTCTCCAGACTGACGTCACTATAACCTAGTGTTCTCCAGACTGACGTCACTATAACCTGCTGTTCTCCAGACTGACGTCACTATAACCTAGTGTTCTCCAGACTTATGTCACTATAACCTAGTGTTCTCCAGACTGATGTCACTATAACCTAGTGTTCTCCAGACTGATGTCACTATAACCTAGTGTTCTCCAGACTGATGTCACTATAACCTAGTGTTCTCCAGACTGATGTCACTATAACTTAGTGTTCTCCAGACTGACGTCACTATAACCTAGTGTTCTCCAGACTGATGTCACTATAACCTAGTGTTCTCTTAGACTGATGTCACTATAACCTAGTGTTCTCTTAGACTGATTTCACTATAACCTAGTGTTCTCCAGACTGACGTCACTATAACCTAGTGTTCTCCACACTGATGTCACTATAACCTAGTGTTCTCCAGACTGATGTCACTATAACCTAGTGTTCTCCAGACTGATGTCACTATAACCTAGTGTTCTCCAGACTGATGTCACTACGACCTAGTGTTCTCCAGACTGATGTCACTATAACCTAGTGTTCTCCAGACTGACGTCACTATAACCTAGTGTTCTCCAGACTGACGTCACTATAACCTAGTGTTCTCCAGACTGACGTCACTATAACCTAGTGTTCTCCAGACTGATGTCACTATAACCTAGTGTTCTCCAGACTGATGTCACTATAACCTAGTGTTCTCCAGACTGATGTCACTATAACCTAGTGTTCTCCAGACTGACGTCACTATAACCTAGTGTTCTCCAGACTGATGTCACTATAACCTAGTGTTCTCCAGACTGATGTCACTATAACCTAGTGTTCTCCAGACTGACGTCACTATAACCTAGTGTTCTCCAGACTGACGTCACTATAACCTAGTGTTCTCCAGACTGATGTCACTATAACCTAGTGTTCTCCAGACTGACGTCACTATAACCTAGTGTTCTCCAGACTGATGTCACTATAACCTAGTGTTCTCCAGACTGATGTCACTATAACCTAGTGTTCTCCAGACTGATGTCACTATAACCTAGTGTTCTCCACACTGATGTCACTATAACCTCACCAGACTAAACATTAAAGAGAGATATTGGTGTCATATAATTAAAACCCAAACAATATTGGCCTTCAAATATGTTAGATGTGGTCAATTTAATTTAATTTTACCATGGTCAAGAGAAAATGTTATTTTTAGGGTTTAGAGGCCAAAACTCTGCTAGAATAACTATATTGAAATTATCCCAGAATGCTGTTGGAAGCCATGTGGAAGCCATGTACAGCTCTATGCTGCCTGTGGAGGAACCGATGGAAGGTCAGTTGAGCTTTATTTCCATAATTGAATTGTTTATTGATTTGATGTAGTAGGCTACACGGCACCATGACATCACCGTCTCAAGCGAAACCGTAATGTAACAGGGTACACTCTTGATGCTCAGAGAGAAACAGCTGATTAGATCTCCACTCCGAACGCTCCACCGCGCAGCGTGGCATGAGGCTGTTCATGGACCAATGGTCTGAGAGTTTATTTGTTTATTTGGATCCTCATTAGTTTTTGCAGAAGCACCAGGTTTTCTTCCTGGGGTCCACACAAAACACAACATGACAAGAAACAGAAAATGATAACTTTAAAGAACTTTAAAATACAAATGTAAAATTCAAACCATAACATAACAAATACAACAACACAAACAATAAACCCAGTTACAGACTCGTGTGAAGGCTAAATTACAGAGGAGGAACTTCTAGATGCAGAAGCCTTCAAGCCTGGGGAAACATCCAGGTTTGGATGGCATACCAGTTGAGGTATATAAAAACAAAATCAGATATACTCAAAGGTCCGTTATTAACATGTTTTAACCATTCCTATAAAAATGTAAGACTCAGATACTCAGCAAGAAGGTTGGATTTCCCCATTACGGAAACAGGACCCAGATATATAGAGATAATATATAGATATAAAGATCCAGTCCACCTAATAAACTGGAGACCATTTACACTTCAGTGTTGTGATGCCAAAATACTAGCAAAACGAATAGCGCCCATAGAATTAAGAATGTATTGTCGGATATTATTAATCCTTATTCAGAGCTGACTTCCAAAAGGCTTTTGATAAAGTACGACTGGAATGTAAATACGAATGCCTGGAATATTTCAATGTTGGATAATCTCTTATATAATAGGTTAAAGTTGTATTGTATTGTATTGTATGTATAGTAACCCTAGGTATAACATGTTCAATATAGGCTACTTCTCAGAAAGTATTAAATTGTAAAGAGGAGAAAAACAAGGCATTTATATTTATTATGGCCAGTGAAATGTGAGCTATTAAAATCAGATCCAACAATAAAATCAAGGGGCTAGAAATCCAGGGCCTAAAAACAAAGGTGTCATTGTACGCTGATGATTCATGTTTTCTTTTAAATTCACAACTTGGACCCCTCCATAGCCTCATAGAGGATATGGATAATTTTTCAAACCTTTCTGGATAACAACCAAATGATGATAAGTGTACTGTAAGTAGGTGTAGGTGTAACGATTTTCGTCGTCAGATGAAGAGTAGTCGGACCAAAGCGCAGCGTGGTAAGTGCTCATGTTAATTTATTAAAAACAGAACACTAAACAAAAATAACAAAGAGAATGAAACGAAACAGTCCTGTCTGGTACAGACACAAAGACAGAAAACAACTACCCACAAACCACAGGTGGGAAAAGGCTACCTAAGTATGGTTAGGCCGGGTGTGGTTCTCAATCAGAGGCAGCTGCCTATCGTTGTCTCTGATTGAGAACCACACCCGGCCAAACACATAGAAATAGAAAACATAGAACAAAAACATAGAATGCCCACCCCAACTCACGCCCTGACCAAACCAAAATTACAGGACATACTGGTAATTCATATCATATTCATAAGAAATAAATTTTCTCACTACAATACATTTGAATAGAAAGTTAACAAAAATAGATAAGATCTTGCTACCATGCAAAGGAAAATACCTGTCTCCTTGTGAAAAAGATGAACTCATCATTCATATCCCAGTTTATCTATTTGTTTTTGCCCTATATATAATATAGCTATTTTTAAAATAAGCCATAGAAAATTGGTTGCAATTTCAGTTTCAATCCACCAGAAAAGACTGAAAAAAAGATTACAATAAAAAATTATGGTTATACTAAAATACACTAGTTTATAATAAAAAAACATTACTTATCACAACAACAACAAAAAAAACGGTATAATCTTTGTAAATTATATCATAATGGTGGAGTTGCAGTTAACAAAAATATATGTAAATGTTCTATTAAAATAACAACCAACGAATTGCAGCATTACTGCAGAAATGGAAGGGGGAGAAAGTAAGGAACTTGCCTTTCAGCCCTGCATTAAATATCAGAATTGGTTAAAGAAAATTGTGATAAATAAATAAATAAAAATAGTTGGGAAGTGTCACGGATCCCTCCGGAACTTTCATTACGCACACCTGTCTCCTATTCCCACGGATTGGTACTTGTATAAGTGTTCCCTTTGGTTTCCATGGGGCTGTTGATTATTGTTACAATGTCCGTTGGTGAGTACCTGTGCTGTGTATTTTGGGCTTTCGTGCCCTTGTGCATTGCGCAGATGATTACGGGTGTCGTCCCGTGTGTTAATCGTCGTGTGTTATTTATTCGAGGTACTCCTCGATCTTTTGTTTTGGTTTTTTTGTTTTGCTACGTGTTTGTTTGGTCTTCGTCCCCCTGCCTTTACACGGCACACCGTAATTTGGGCTTAGTAAAAAAAAATATTACGCATTCCTGCACCTGTCTACCGATTCCATGGCACCAGGTTTATGAACTGATACACCAACGTCTGATTCAACAAATAAAAAAATTATAATAATATTATACAAAATTCTTGCAACCAATAGAATGTTATATATATTAATATAATAAATAAATAAAACCATCCCATACCATCCCTAACCCTAAGTCTAACCCTAACCCAATTAATGAACATGCACCTGTGGAACGGTTGTTAAGACACTAACAGCTTACAGACGGTAGGCAAGTAAGATCACAGTTATGAAAACTTAGGACACTAAAGAGGCCTTTCTTCTGACTCTAAAAAACACCAAAAGAAAGATGTCCAGGGTCCCTGCTCATCTGCGTGAACGTGCCTTTGGCATGCTGCAAGGAGGCATGATGACTGCAGATGTGGCCAGGGCAATAATTTGCAATGTTCGTACTGTGAGACGCCTAAGACAGAGCTACAGGGAGACAGGGCGGACAGCTGATCGTCTTCGCAGTGGCAGACCACGTGTAACAACACGGTACATCCGAACCTCACACCTGCGTGACAGGTACAGGATGGCAACAATAACTACCCAAGTTGCCCCAGGAACGCACAATCCCTCTGTCAGTGCTCAGACTGTCCACAATAGGCTGAGAGAGGCTGGACTGAGGGCTTGTAGGCCTGTTGTAAGGCATGTCCTCACCAGACATTACCGGCAACAACGTTGCCTATGGGCACAAACCCACCATTGCTGGACTAGACAGGACTGGCAAAAGTGCTCTTCAAGGACGAGTCGCGGTTTAGTCTCACCAGGGGTGATGGTCGGATTCGCGTTTATCGTCGAAGGAATGAGCGTTACACCGAGGCCTGTACTCTGGAGCGGGATCGTTTTGGAGGTGGAGGGTCCGTCATGGTCTGGGGCGGTGTGTCACAGCATCATCGGACTGAGCTTGTTGTCATTGCAGGTAATCTCAAAGCTGTGCATTATAGGGAAGACATCCTCCTCCCTCATGTGGTACCCTTCCTGCAGGCTCACCCTGACATGACCCTCCAGCATGACAATGCCACCAGCCATACTGCTCATTCTGTGCATGATTTCCTGCAAGACAGGAATGTCAGTGTTCTGCAATGGCAAGCGAAGATCCTGGATCTCAATCCCATTGAGCACGTCTGGGACCTGTTGGATCGGAGGGTGAGGGCTAGGGCCATTCCCCCCAGAAATGTCCGGGAACTTGCAGGTGCCTTGGTGGAAGAGTGGGGTAACATCTCACAGCAAGAACTGGCAAATCTGGTGCAGTCCATGAGGAGGAGATGCACTGCAGTACTTAATGCAGCTGGTGGCCACACCAGATACTGACTGTTACTTTTGATTTTGACCCCCCCCTTTGTTCAGGGACACATTATTCCGTCTCTGCTAGTCACATGTCTGTGGAACTTGTTCAATTTATGTCTCAGTTGTTGAATCTTGTTATGTTCATACAAATATTTACACACGTTAAGTTTGCTGAAAATATATGCATTTGACAGTGAGAGGAGTTAATATAAAGATATCCCTCTAGTGGTGTGGGGGCTGTGCTTTGGCAAAGTGGGTGGGGTTATATCCTTCCTGTTTGGCCCTGTCCGGGGGTATCTTCGGATGGGGCCACAGTGTCTCCTGACCGCTCCTGTCTCAGCCTCCAGTATTTATGCTGCAGTAGTTTATGTGTCGGGGGGCTAGGGTCAGTTGGTTATACCTGGAGTACTTCTCCTGTCTTATCCAGTGTCCTGTGTGAATTTAAGTATGCTCTCTCTAATTCTCTCGTTCTCTCTTTCTTTCTCTCTCTCTCTGAGAACCTGAGCCCTAGGACCATACGTCACGGCAAACCGGGCATGATGACTCCTTGCTGTCCCCAGTCCACCTGGCCTTGGTGCTGTTCCAGTTTCAACTGCTCTGCCTGTGGTTATGGAACCCCTACCTGTCCCAGACCTGCTGCTTTCAACTCTTAATGATCGGCTATGAAAAGCCAACTGACTTTTATTCCTGATTATTATTTGACCATGCTTGTCATTTATGAACATTTTGAAAATCTTGGCTCTCTCTAATTCTCTCCTTCTCTCTTTCTTTCTCTCTCTCGGAGGACCTGAGCCCTAGGACCATACGTCAGGACTACCGGGCATGATGACTCCTTGCTGTCCCCAGTCCACCTGGCCTTGCTGCTATTCCAGTTTCAACTGTTCTGCCTGCGGTTACGGAACCCCTACCTGTCCCAGACCTGCTGTTTTCAACTCTTAATGATCGGCTATGAAAAGCCAACTGACATGTATTCCTGATTATTATTTGACCATGCTTGTCATTTATGAACATTTTGAAAATCTTGGCTCTCTCTAAATTTCTCCTTCTTTCTTTCTTTCTCTCTCTCGGAGGATCTGAGCCCTAGGACCATACGTCAGGACTACCGGGCATGTTGACTCCTTGCTGTCCCCAGTCCACCTGGCCTTGCTGCTATTCCAGTTTCAACTGTTCTGCCTGCGGTTATGGAACCGCCACCTGTCCCAGACCTGCTGTTTCCAACTCTTAATGATCGGCTATGAAAAGCCAACTGAAAATTATTCATGATTATTATTTGACCATGCTTGTCACTTATGAACATTTTGAACATCTTGGCATAGTTCTGTTATAATCTCCACCCGGCACAGCCAGAAGAGGACTGGCCACCCCTCATAGCCTGGTTCCTCTCTAGGTTTCTTCCTAGGTTTTGGCCTTTCTAGGGAGTTTTTCCTAGCCACCGTGCTTCTACACCTGCATTGCTTGCTGTTTGGGGTTTTAGGCTGGGTTTCTGTACAGCACTTCGAGATATTAGCTGATGTACGAAGGGCTATATAAAATAAACTTGATTGATATAGTGTCTGTAAAATGTATATAGTATGTAGAAGAAATTTTAGTCGGCCATTAGTTTACTCCAATTAGGGGAGGGGTAGTTGGGTTATGGGAAAATAATGAAGAAAAATATATTTTAAAATATATATATATATACAGTACCAGTAAAAAGTTTGGACACACCTACTCATTCAAGGGTTTTTCTTTATTTTTACTAGTGTCTACATTGTATAATAATAGTGAAGACACCAAAACTTTTAAATAACACACATGGAATCACGTAATAACCAAAAAAGTGTTAAACAAATCAAAATTAATGTTATCTTTTAGATTCTTCAGAGTAGTCACCCTTTGCCTTCTCTCAACCAGCTTCATGAGGAATGCTTTTCCAACAGTCTTGAAGGAGTTCCCACATATGCTGAGCACTTGTTGGCTGCTTTTCCTTCACTCTGCGGTCCAACTAAACCATCTCAATTGGGTTGAGGTCGGGTGATTGTGGAGGCCAGGTCATCTGATGCAGCACTCCATCACTCTCCTTCTTGGTCAAATAGCCCTTACACAGCCTGGAGGTGTGTTTTGGGTCATTGTCCTGTTGAAAAACAAATGATAGTCACACTAAACGCAAACCAGATGGGATGGCGTATCGCTGCAGAATGCTGTGGTAGCCATGCTGGTTAAGGGTGCCTTGAATTCTAAATAAATCACTGACAGTGTCACAAGCAAAGCACGCCCACACCATCACACCTCCTCCTCCATGCTCCACGGTGGGAACCACACATACAGAGATCATCCGTTCACCTACTCTGCATCTCACAAAGACACAGTGGTTGGAACCAAAAATCTCAAATTTGGACTCATCAGACCAAAGGACAGATTTCCACCAGTCTAATGTCCATTGCTCATGTTTCTTGGCCCAAGCAAGTCTCTTCTTCTTACTGGTGTCCTTTAGTAGTCGTGTCTTTGTGGCAATTCGACCATGAAGGCCTGATTCACGCAGTCTCCTCTGAACAGTTGATGTTGAGATGTGTCTGTTACTTGAACTCTGTGAAGCATTTATTTGGGCTGTTAACTCTAACGAACTTACCCTCTGCAGCAGAGGTAACTCTGGGTCTTCCTTTCCTGTGGCAGTCCTCATGAGAGCCAGTTTCACATCATAGGGCTTGATGTTTTTTGCAACTGCACTTGAAGAAACGTTCAAAGTTATTGAAATATATTGACTGATCTTCATGTCTTAAAGTAATGATGGACTGTTGTTTCTCTTTGCTTATGTGAGCTGTTCTTGCAATAATATGGACTTGGTCTTTTACCAAATAGGGCTATCTTCTGTATACCACCCCTAACTTGTTACAACACAACTGATTGACTCAAACGCATTCCAGGTGACTACCTCATGAAGCTGGTTGAGAGAATGCCAAGAGTGTGCAAAGCTGTCATCAAGGCAATGGGTGGCTACTTTGAAGAACCTAAAATGTGAAATATATTTTGATTCGTTTCACACTTTTTTGGTTACTACATGATTCCATATGTGATATTTCATCATTTTGATGCCTTCACTATTATTCTACAATGTCGAAATAGTACAAATAAAGAAAAACCCTTGAATGAGAACTGTAGCTGTGTTCAAACTTTTGACTGGAACTGTATATATACCAACAAATATATATGGGGGGATTGGAAATGACGCAGACAATTACATTGATAGAAGCCACAATATATCTGCAATATTAGAGATGATCAACCCCCTAAACAAAATTATAATAACGTGTGGATCTGTGCAGATTGTGGGTGTTAGAGTGTGTGTGTCTCTCTCTCTCTCTTCACAGTCCTTGTTGTGCCATGTCAGTGGGTTTGTAATGGCTGTTTGAACCAGCGGCGGGTAGGACTGGCTTTTGTCTGTCCCTAATTACAGGCTGTTTAGTGGGACCAGCGAAACGTCACAGAGCCCTAATAGTCACTCATGTAAAGCTGGCTAGGGGAATTACTGGATTGAATGATGTTTTAGAAAAGGGACATGATGAAGTCTCAGCGGCGACAGGAGGAAGGGTGACAGTCCTGTTGCTGGGGAGTTTTCTTAGCAAGCTAGCACAAAGCATTAGGTAGCATGCCGCTGTATGGCAAGGGTGGACCGGAACGGAAAATTAGGAGGCTGGGTATGTGGTGTAGTGTGAGTCAATGCTGTTTTAGGACAGTGAGGGCTGGGTATGTGGTGTAGTGTGAGTCAATGCTGTTTTAGGACAGTGAGGGCTGGGTATGTGGTGTAGTGTAAGTCAATGCTGTTTTAGGACAGTGAGGGCTGGGTATGTGGTGTAGTGTGAGTCAATGCTGTTTTAGGACAGTGAGGGCTGGGTATGTGGTGTAGTGTGAGTCAATGCTGTTTTAGGACAGTGAGGGCTGGGTATGTGATGTAGTGTAAGTCAATGCTGTTTTAGGACAGTGAGGGCTGGGTATGTGGTGTAGTGTGAGTCAATGCTGTTTTAGGACAGTGAGGGCTGGGTATGTGGTGTAGTGTGAGTCAATGCTGTTTTAGGACAGTGAGGGCTGGGTATGTGATGTAGTGTGAGTCAATGCTGTTTTAGGACAGTGAGGGCTGGGTATGTGGTGTAGTGTGAGTCAATGCTGTTTTAGGACAGTGAGGGCTGGGTATGTGGTGTAGTGTGAGTCAATGCTGTTTTAGGACAGTGAGGGCTGGATATGTGGTGTAGTGTGAGTCAATACTGTTTTAGGACAGTGAGGGCTGGGTATGTGGTGTAGTGTGAGTCAATGCTGTTTTAGGACAGTGAGGGCTGGGTATGTGGGATTAGGCTACAGAGAATTCCACCTCATATTTCATAAAGGGAAAAGGTCTACTTACTCGATGTGACAGTGGTTATCTATTTTATTTGTCAGAGTGGCTGTGGTTCCAGTTTATTCTGCTGTGTCTAAAGATACAGATATTTCTGCTCATGTTGAGGATTTTTTTTCACATAGCTGCTGTCCACTCTAAAGTCTGTGTAGCTGCTGTCCACTCTGCTGCTGTCCACTCTGATGTCTGTGTAGCTGCTGTCCACTCTGCTGCTGTCCACTCTGATGTCTATGTAGCTGCTGTCCACTCTGATGTCTATGTAGCTGCTGTCCACTCTGATGTCTATGTAGCTGCTGTCCACTCTGATGTCTATGTAGCTGCTGTCCACTCTGATGTCTATGTAGCTGCTGTCCACTCTGATGTCTATGTAGCTGCTGTCCACTCTGCTGCTGTCCACTCTGATGTCTGTGTAGCTGCTGTCCACTCTGCTGCTGTCCACTCTGATGTCTATGTAGCTGCTGTCCACTCTGATGTCTATGTAGCTGCTGTCCACTCTGATGTCTATGTAGCTGCTGTCCACTCTGATGTCTATGTAGCTGCTGTCCACTCTGATGTCTATGTAGCTGCTGTCCACTCTGATGTCTATGTAGCTGCTGTCCACTCTGCTGCTGTCCACTCTGATGTCTATGTAGCTGCTGTCCACTCTGATGTCTATGTAGCTGCTGTCCACTCTGATATCAATGTAGCTGCTGTCCACTCTGATGTCTATGTAGCTG
This sequence comes from Salvelinus namaycush, assembly GCF_016432855.1. NCBI lineage: Eukaryota > Metazoa > Chordata > Actinopteri > Salmoniformes > Salmonidae > Salvelinus > Salvelinus namaycush. The sequence goes on from NW_024061566.1 coordinate 11,895, forward strand.
CTGTCCACTCTGATGTCTATGTAGTTGCTGTCCACTCTGATGTCTATGTAGCTGCTGTCCACTCTGATGTCTATGTAGCTGCTGTCCACTCTGATGTCTATGTAGCTGCTGTCCACTCTGATGTCCATGTAGCTGCTGTCCACTCTGCTACTGTCCACTCTGATGTCTATGTAGCTGCTGTCCACTCTGATGTCTATGTAGCTGCTGTCCACTCTGCTGTCTATGTAGCTGCTGTCCACTCTGCTGCTGTCCACTCTGGTGCTGTCCACTCTGCTGCTGTTCACTCTGCTGCTGTCCACTCTGATGTCTACTCTGATGTCTATGTAGCTGTTGTCCATTCTGCTGCTGTCCACTCTGATGTCTATGTAGCTGCTGTCCACTCTGATGTCTATGTAGCTGCTGCCCACTCTGATGTCTATGTAGCTGCTGTCCACTCTGCTGCTGTCCACTCTGTCTATGTAGCTGCTGTCCACTCTGGTGTCTATGTAGCTGCTGTCCACTCTGGTGTTTATGTAGCTGCTGTCCACTCTGGTGTCTATGTAGCTGCTGTCCACTCTGAAGTCTATGTAGCTGCTGTCCACTGATGTCTATGTATCTGCATTCCACTATGATGTCGATGTAGCTGCTGTCCACTCTGATGTCTATGTAGCTGCTGTCCACTCTGATGTTTATGTAGCTGCTGTCCACTCTGATGTCTGAGTATCTGCTGTCCACTCTGATGTCTATGTAGCTGCTGTCCACTCTGATGTATATGTAGCTGCTGTCCACTCCAATACCCGAGTAGCTGCTGTCCACTCTGGTGCTGTCCACTCTGGTGTTCTCCACTCTGGTGCTGTCCCTTCTGATGCTGACCACTCTGAAATCTATGTAGCTGCTGTCCACTCTGAAATCTATGTAGCTGCTGTCCACTCAGCTGCTGTCCACTCTGATGTCTATGTAGCTGCTGTCCACTCCGATATCCGAGTAGCTGCTGTCCACTCTGGTGCTGTCCACTCTGGTGTTCTCCACTCTGGTGCTGTCCCTTCTGATGCTGACCACTCTGAAATCTATGTAGCTGCTGTCCACTCTGAAATCTATGTAGCTGCTGTCCACTCTGATGTATATCTAGCTGCTGTCCACTCTGATGTCTATGTAGCTGCTGTCCACTCTGGTGTCTATGTAGCTGCTGTCCACTCTGGTGTCTATGTAGCTGCTGTCCACTCTGATGTCTATGTAGCTGCTGTCCACTCTGATGTCTATGTAGCTGCTGTCCACTCTGAAGTCTATGTAGCTGCTGTCCACTCTGATGTCTATGTATCTGCATTCCACTATGATGTCGATGTAGCTGCTGTCCACTCTGATGTCTATGTAGCTGCTGTGCACTCTGCTGCTGTCCACTCTGATGTCTATGTAGCTGCTGTCCACTCTGATGTCTATGTAGCTAGTGTCCACTCTGGTGTCTATGTAGCTGCTGTCCACTCTGGTGTCTATGTAGCTGCTGTCCACTCTGCTGTTGTCCTCTCTGCTGCTGTCCACTCTGATGTCTATGTAGCTGCTGTCCACTCTGATGTCTATGTAGCTGCTGTCCACTCTGCTGCTGTCCACTCTGATGTCTATATAGCTGCTGTCCACTCTGATGTCTATGTAGCTGCTGTCCACTCTGATGTCTATGTAGCTGCTGTCCACTCTGATGTCTATGTAGCTGCTGTCCACTCTGCTACTGTCCACTCTGGTGCTGTCCCTTCTGATGCTGTCCACTCTGAAATCTATGTAGCTGCTGTCCACTGATGTCTATATAGCTGCTGTCCACTCTGCTGCTGTCCACTCTGATGTCTATGTAGCTGCTGTCCACTCTGATGTCTATGTAGCTGCTGTCCACTCTGATGTTTATGTAGCTGCTGTCCACTCTGATGTCCGAGTAGCTGCTGTCCACTCTGATGTCTATGTAGCTGCTGTCCACTCTGATGTCAATGTAGCTGCTGTCCACTCTGATGTCAATGTAGCTGCTGTCCACTCTGATGTCTATGTAGCTTCTGTCCACTCTGATGTCTATGTAGCTGCTGTCCACTCTGCTGCCTATGTAGCTGCTGCCCACTCTGCTGCTGTCCACTCTGATGTCTATGTAGCTGCTGTCCACTCTGATGTCTGTGTAGCTGCTGTCCACTCTGATGTCTATGTAGCTGCTGTCCACTCTGATGTCTATATAGCTGCTGTCCACTCTGGTGCTGTCCGCTCTGGTGCTGTCCACTCTGGTGCTGTCCACTCTGAAATCTATGTAGCTGCTGTCCACTCTGATGTCTATGTAGCTGCTGTCCACTCTGCTGCTGTCCACTCTGCTGCTGTCCTCTCTGCTGCTGTCCACTCTGATGTCTATGTAGCTGCTGTCCACTCTGATGTCTATGTAGCTGCTGTCCACTCTGATGTTTATGTAGCTGGTATCCACTCTGCTGCTGTCCACTCTGATGTCTATTTAGCTGCTGTCCACTCTGATGTCTATGTAGCTGCTGTCCACTCTGATGTCTATGTAGCTGCTGTCCACTCTGGTGCTGTCCACTCTGGTGCTGTCCACTCTGGTGCTGTCCACTCTGGTGCTGTCCACTCTGGTGCTGTCCACTCTGGTGCTGTCCACTCTGAAATCTATGTAGCTGCTGTCCACTCTGATGTCTATGTAGCTGCTGTGCTGAGTGTTCTGATTCCGTACCTGCCTCCTTGATCACTTGTGTCTATCCACTGGTGTAGCCTACAAACTTCATGTTGTAAGCAAAACTGTTCTAACTATAGCATGCCATGCCTCAGTAAGCGTAATTGCGAATTTATGTTATATTTTTCAGAAGGGGAGTAGGCTACATGCGCTATACATGTTTTACACAAAATACATTATCGACATGTTCGTACAAACTTTGTTGTCATTATTGCAAACGTAAGCACGACTGCTGAATTACATGCAGCTATTTACTCTCTCCCCGATATAGCAGCATCACTATGGCATCACCATGGCATCACTATGGCATCACTATGGCACTCTTTTTACCTTCCGGATACAAGCTCCGCTGCCTAGAACGTTCGGGTGCCCAGAGGTGGAACGCAACAAGATACAGACACGCAGTCTGACTAGTGATCAAATGTTCTGTTTCCCCATCATCATTGTAAACATTGGCTAAGCAGGAAGCAGACAGGCCATCAAAGTCGTAGTGATCTTTTTTCAGGAACTACCGTATGGTAGAAACTATAAAGATTAGCCTAAATAAACACACAAAAATCAGATAGTTTTTTTGCTTCAATGTGACTTTCCACTACATGATTCTTCTCCAGTAACGTAGAGGTGTCTCTGCCCAGAGTGGCTGAAAATGCACTTTGGTGATGAAATTTCACTTCCTTATCTTATAAAATACATTTTACCAAGACAAATGTGATTTTTCATGTTCTGAATCATTCAATGGAGTCTTTCTCTAACATACAGTATCATTAACATGATGTCCAACATGTCTGATTTCGTGACCTAAAACATCTGATAATAAACACCATTCTCTGATATCCTGACCTATAATACATCTGATAATAAACACCAAGCTCTGATGTCCTGACCTATAATACATCTGGTAATAAACACCAAGCTCTGTTGATGTCCTGACCTATAATACATCTGATAATAAACACCAAGCTCTGATGTCCTGACCTATAATACATCTGATAATAAACACCAAGCTCTGATGTCCTGACCTATAATACATCTGATAATAAACACCAAGCTCTGATGTCCTGACCTATAATACATCTGATAATAAACACCAAGCTCTGATGTCCTGACCTATAATACATCTGATAATAAACACCAAGCTCTGATGTCCTGACCTATAATACATCTGATAATAAACACCAAGCTCTGATGTCCTGACCTATAATACATCTGATAATTAACACCAAGCTCTGATGTCCTGACCTATAATACATCTGATAATTAACACCAAGCTCTGATGTCCTGACCTATAATACATCTGATAATAAACACCAAGCTCTGTTGATGTCCTGACCTATAATACATCTGATAATTAACACCAAGCTCTGATGTCCTGACCTATAATACATCTGATAATTAACACCAAGCTCTGATGTCCTGACCTATAATACATCTGATAATTAACACCAAGCTCTGATGTCCTGACCTATAATACATCTGATAATAAACACCAAGCTCTGTTGGCATAGCAGTACAGGTTTCTTGTAACTTTTGAGGATTTTACATGTTGTGGTCGTCGTCTTCAAAGTTGTTTTAACGGGTCGCAAAAAGCCAAAGTGGCATGACATGAGCTGAAGTCAATTTAAAAGTCTTTGAAAATATAAAGCTTGGTTTTCAATCAGTACTCTGCTGACATTTCATACGCAATTATCTGCGGACGATATGCAATTTTCCTGATTTAGTCACTCTAATTTTGGCCATTTTACAAGGGTGAAAACTCCAATAACTTTTGAACGGATTATGATAGAGACATGAGGTTTGGACCATGCATTTTCTTAGCTCATTGATTGGACACCCTAAATAATGCTGGAATTTGATAAGTTGATTCTGATTCTGACTAGATGTCACATTGTCGGTAGACTAACAGTGTTGATGCCACGTTATAGGTAGACTAACAGTGTTGATGTCACGTTATAGGTAGACTAACAGTGTTGATGTCACGTTATAGGTAGGCTAACAGTGTTGATGTCACGTTATAGGTAGGCTAACAGTGTTGATGTCACGTTATAGGTAGACTAACAGTGTTGATGTCACGTTATAGGTAGACTAACAGTGTTGATGTCACGTTATAGGTAGGCTAACAGTGTTGATGTCACGTTATAGGTAGACTAACAGTGTTGATGTCACGTTATAGGTAGACTAACAGTGTTGATGTCACGTTATAGGTAGACTAACAGTGTTGATGTCACGTTATAGGTAGGCTAACAGTGTTGATGTCACGTTATAGGTAGACTAACAGTGTTGATGTCACGTTATAGGTAGACTAACAGTGTTGATGTCACGTTATAGGTAGACTAACAGTGTTGATGTCACGTTATAGGTAGACTAACAGTGTTGATGTCACGTTATAGGTAGGCTAACAGTGTTGATGTCACGTTATAGGTAGACTAACAGTGTTGATGCCACGTTATAGGTAGACTAACAGTGTTGATGTCACGTTATAGGTAGACTAACAGTGTTGATGCCACGTTATAGGTAGACTAACAGTGTTGATGCCACGTTATAGGTAGACTAACAGTGTTGATGCCACGTTATAGGTAGACTAACAGTGTTGATGTCACGTTATAGGTAGACTAACAGTGTTGATGTCACGTTATAGGTAGACTAACAGTGTTGATGTCACGTTATAGGTAGACTAACAGTGTTGATGTCACGTTATAGGTAGACTAACAGTGTTGATGTCACGTTATAGGTAGACTAACAGTGTTGATGTCACGTTATAGGTAGACTAACAGTGTTGATGTCACCTTATAGGTAGACTAACAGTGTTGATGTCACGTTATAGGTAGACTAACAGTGTTGATGTCACGTTATAGGTAGACTAACAGTGTTGATGTCACGTTATAGGTAGACTAACAGTGTTGATGTCACGTTATAGGTAGGCTAACAGTGTTGATGTCACGTTATAGGTAGACTAACAGTGTTGATGCCACGTTATAGGTAGACTAACAGTGTTGATGTCACGTTATAGGTAGACTAACAGTGTTGATGTCACGTTATAGGTAGACTAACAGTGTTGATGCCACGTTATAGGTAGACTAACAGTGTTGATGTCACGTTATAGGTAGACTAACAGTGTTGATGTCACGTTATAGGTAGACTAACAGTGTTGATGTCACGTTATAGGTAGGCTAACAGTGTTGATGTCACGTTATAGGTAGACTAACAGTGTTGATGTCACGTTATAGGTAGGCTAACAGTGTTGATGTCACGTTATAGGTAGACTAACAGTGTTGGGGAAGCTACTCCGAAAATATAGTTGACCAATTACGTCACAATGGAAGAAGTTCAGCGACGACTCGATCACGCCAACAGTTTCATTGCATTTCGGTACACCAGAAGAACGTTCATTTCCAATGGAACTCTGAGTTTGCCTTGCAGCATTGCGTTGCAGAGGCAGTTGCGGTGTGTTCTGCGTAGTGCCCCTACGTTGGATTTATAGAACGTACACTTCAAAAACTGTTTGCTGTAGACGGCCTGACAGAAATGTTAGCAGAAGGTGTTTGTTACACACATATCCAGATGCTGCTGCGTACCAGCAGCGCCGTGACGCTGTCGGTGTGTTCAAGGCATTAAGCTACACTTAAAACATATAGTTTTACTTTTAGTTACAATGAAAACATCCTAACTACTTTGTGAAAAATTATTATATGTAGATCTGAAATGTTATAGATGACAAAATGCACTTTGGGGTGATATGTTATCAGAATGTATAATTTTGCTTATTACACCGAAAATGATTTGTTTCAAGTGAGAATTAGGCAGGTATGATGCTGAAAAATAAAGGATATGGTTGCCTATTTCACCAATATTTTATGTTTGTAAAAAGGCTAATGTGTAGTTCCAGCAGTTAGCTACACCGCTGCATGGTAAAACAGTAGTGTGTAGTTCCAGTAGTTAGCTACACCGCTACATGGTAAAACAGTAGTGTGTAGCTCCAGTAGTTAGCTACACCGCTACATGGTAAAACAGTAGTGTGTAGGTCCAGTAGTTAGCTACACCGCTACATGGTAAAACAGTAGTGTGTAGTTCCAGCAGTTAGCTACACCGCTGCATGGTAAAACAGTAGTGTAGTTCCAGTAATTAGCTACACCGCTGCATGGTAAAACAGTAGTGTGTAGTTCCAGTAGTTAGCTACACCGCTACATGGTAAAACAGTAGTGTGTAGTTCCAGTAGTTAGCTACACCGCTACATGGTTAAACAGTAGTGTGTAGTTCCAGTAGTTAGCTACACCGCTGCATGGTAAAACAGTAGTGTGTAGTTACAGTAGTTAGCTACACCGCTACATGGTAAAACAGTAGTGAGTAGTTCCAGGAGTTAGCTACACCGCTGCATGGTAAAACAGTAGTGTGTAGTTCCAGTAGTTAGCTACACCGCTACATGGTAAAACAGTAGTGTGTAGTTACAGTAGTTAGCTATACCGCTACATGGTAAAACAGTAGTGTAGTTCCAGTAATTAGCTACACCGCTACATGGTAAAACAGTAGTGTGTAGTTCCAGTAGTTAGCTACACCGCTACATGGTAAAACAGTAGTGTGTAGTTCCAGGAGTTAGCTACACCGCTACATGGTAAAACAGTAGTGTGTAGTTCCAGGAGTTAGCTACACCGCTACATGGTAAAACAGTAGTGTGTAGTTCCAGTAGTTAGCTACACCGCTGCATGGTTAAACAGTAGTGTGTAGTTCCAGGAGTTAGCTACACCGCTGCATGGTAAAACAGTAGTGTGTAGTTCCAGTAGTTAGCTACACCGCTACATGGTAAAACAGTAGTGTGTAGTTCCAGTAGTTAGCTACACGGTTAAACAGTAGTGTGTAGTTCCAGGAGTTAGCTACACCGCTACATTGTAAAACAGTAGTGTGTAGTTCCAGTAGTTAGCTACACCGCTGCATGGTTAAACAGTAGTGTGTAGATCCAGGAGTTAGCTACACCGCTGCATGGTTAAACAGTAGTGTGTAGTTCCAGTAGTTAGCTACACCGCTGCATGGTAAAACAGTAGTGTGTAATTCCAGTAGTTAGCTACACCGCTGCATGGTTAAACAGTAGTGTGTAGTTCCAGGAGTTAGCTACACCGCTGCATGGTAAAACAGTAGTGTGTAGTTCCAGTAGTTAGCTACACCGCTACATGGTAAAACAGTAGTGTGTAGTTCCAGTAGTTAGCTACACCGCTACATGGTTAAACAGTAGTGTGTAGTTCCAGGAGTTAGCTACACCGCTGCATGGTAAAACAGTAGTGTGTAGTTCCAGTAGTTAGCTACACCGCTACATGGTAAAACAGTAGTGTGTAGTTACAGGAGTTAGCTACACCGCTACATGGTTAAACAGTAGTGTGTAGTTCCAGGAGTTAGCTACACCGCTACATTGTAAAACAGTAGTGTGTAGTTCCAGTAGTTACCTACACCGCTGCATGGTTAAACAGTAGTGTGTAGTTCCAGGAGTTAGCTACACCGCTGCATGGTAAAACAGTAGTGTGTAGTTCCAGTAGTTAGCTACACCGCTACATGGTAAAACAGTAGTGTGTAGTTCCAGTAGTTAGCTACACCGCTGCATGGTTAAACAGTAGTGTGTAGTTCCAGGAGTTAGCTACACCGCTGCATGGTAAAACAGTAGTGTGTAGTTCCAGTAGTTAGCTACACCGCTGCATGGTTAAACAGTAGTGTGTAGTTCCAGGAGTTAGCTACACCGCTACATTGTAAAACAGTAGTGTGTAGTTCCAGTAGTTAGCTACACCGCTGCATGGTAAAACAGTAGTGTGTAGTTCCAGTAGTTAGCTACACCGCTGCATGGTAAAACAGTAGTGTGTAGTTCCAGTAGTTAGCTACACCGCTGCATGGTAAAACAGTAGTGTGTAGTTCCAGTAGTTAGCTACACCGCTGCATGGTAAAACAGTAGTGTGTAGTTCCAGGAGTTAGCTACACCGCTACATTGTAAAACAGTAGTGTGTAGTTCCAGTAGTTAGCTACACCGCTACATGGTAAAACAGTAGTGTAGTTCCAGGAGTTAGCTACACCGCTACATTGTAAAACAGTAGTGTGTAGTTCCAGTAGTTAGCTACACCGCTACATGGTTAAACAGTAGTGTGTAGTTCCAGGAGTTAGCTACACCGCTACATGGTTAAACAGTAGTGTGTAGTTCCAGGAGTTAGCTATACCGCTACATGGTAAAACAGTAGTGTGTAGTTCCAGGAGTTAGCTACACCGCTGCATGGTTAAACAGTAGTGTGTAGTTCCAGGAGTTAGCTACACCGCTGCATGGTAAAACAGTAGTGTGTAGTTCCAGTAGTTAGCTACACGGTTAAACAGTAGTGTGTAGTTCCAGGAGTTAGCTACACCGCTACATGGTTAAACAGTAGTGTGTAGTTCCAGTAGTTAGCTACACCGCTGCATGGCAATTTTGTTTTTACTGAAAACACTACCTAGATTTGAATTTAGTTCAACTACCTTCAAGCTAATGCAAAAGGGAGTTAAACTCCAATTTGGACTACAAGTAGTTCATTACTCCCCAACACTGAAGACTAACAGTCACACGCCAATGACACGTCAACTCGGCCTAATTAGCTAGACCATAGAAATTACACTGAAATATTTGCTGCTCAAAATACTATTCCGTAGCAGCTCTACCCTTTTATAATGAGGAGACTAAATACCTTTTGATAGTGTATGATCTTTTGTGAGGACTCTATAGTGACCAGACTTTGTCACATAGAAACTAACAAGCAAATAGCTGCAATAGCAGGCCGTCATTATAAATACGAGTTTGTTCTTAACTGACTTGCCTAGTTAAAAAAAGGTTAAAGGTTACACACAATAGTGGAGATTCAGCACCACGGACAGCAGCTGGCAGAAATCTGACGTTCAGGACCACAGAGCAAAATGAGAAACTTCAATGAGAAGCTTCAAAAGCACGATAACACATTATTTGTATAGTCCATCTGTCGATGCTCTACAAACTATCTCTATCTACTAACTATCTCCTAACCCTAGCTCTAAACCTAACCTTAAACCCTCATCCAAACCCCAATCCTAACCCTAACCTTAGCAAGCAGTTGCTTATCAACAGATAGTTTGTTGATAGTATGACCATCTGTAAAGCATCTATATGGGACTATCCACATAAAGTACTGAATACAACCCAGTATTCAAGAATGTGAAAGTCCTTGAGTGGCCCAGCCAAAGCTAAGACTTGAATCCCATTGAAAATATGTGGAAAGACTTGAAGATTGCTGTTCACTGCCACTCTCCATCTAACTTAAAATAGAGCTTGAGGAAATCTGGATGGAACATCAGGACTATCCAAATAAAATGTGAACGAAACAACTCCCGGCCACAGAGCCGTCACTAGTTAACACAGCCACAAAGTAATGAACCCCGCCTATTTCTAAAATTACAGTTTATAAAATCAGATTTTCATTCAGTTGTTTTGATATAACAAATTTTGACTTTGTGGGTTGTTATCTAGTGGAAACCTGGACACAGGTACAATCTAACTGGGAAATAATAAATAGGCACAGAAAGGAAGGCCTGAACTATGAAGGATGGTCTGAACTATGAAGGAAGGTCTGAACTATGAAGGAAGGCCTGAACTATGAAGGAAGGTCTATGAAGGAAGGCCTGAACTATGAAGGAAGGCCTGAACTATGAAGGAAGGCCTGAACTATGAAGGAAGGTCTGAACTATGAAGGAAGGTCTGAACTATGAAGGAAGGCCTGAACTATGAAGGAAGGCCTGAACTATGAAGGAAGGTCTGAACTATGAAGGAAGGCCTGAACTATGAAGGAAGGCCTGAACTATGAAGGAAGGTCTGAACTATGAAGGAAGGTCTGAACTATGAAGGAAGGCCTGAACTATGAAGGAAGGCCTGAACTATGAAGGAAGGTCTGAACTATGAAGGAAGGTCTGAACTATGAAGGAAGGTCTGAACTATGAAGGAAGGTCTATGAAGGAAGGCCTGAACTATGAAGGAAGACCTGAACTATGAAGGAAAACCTGAACTATGAAGGAAGGCCTGAACTATGAAGGAAGGCCTGAACTATGAAGGAAGGCCTGAACTATGAAGGAAGGCCTGAACTATGAAGGAAGATCTGAACTATGAAGGAAGGCCTGAACTATGAAGGAAGGTCTATGAAGGAAGGCCTGAACTATGAAGGAAGGCCTGAACTATGAAGGAAGGCCTGAACTATGAAGGAAGACCTGAACTATGAAGGAAGGTCTGAACTATGAAGGAAGGCCTGAACTATGAAGGAAGGTCTATGAAGGAAGGCCAGAACTATGAAGGAAGGTCTATGAAGGAAGGCCTGAACTATGAAGGAAGGTCTGAACTATGAAGGAAGGCCTGAACTATGAAGGAAGGTCTGAACTATGAAGGAAGGCCTGAACTATGAAGGAAGGCCTGAACTATGAAGGAAGACCTGAACTATGAAGGAAGACCTGAACTATGAAGGAAGGCCTGAACTATGAAGGAAGGTCTGAACTATGAAGGAAGGCCTGAACTATGAAGGAAGGTCTGAACTATGAAGGAAGGCCTGAACTATGAAGGAAGGCCTGAACTATGAAGGAAGGCCTGAACTATGAAGGAAGACCTGAACTATGAAGGAAGGTCTGAACTATGAAGGAAGGTCTGAACTATGAAGGAAGGTCTGAACTATGAAGGAAGGTCTGAACTATGAAGGAAGGCCTGAACTATGAAGGAAGGTCTGAACTATGAAGGAAGACCTGAACTATGAAGGAAGGTCTGAACTATGAAGGAAGACCTGAACTATGAAGGAAGGTCTGAACTATGAAGGAAGGTCTGAACTATGAAGGAAGATCTGAACTATGAAGGAAGGTCTGAACTATGAAGGAAGATCTGAACTATGAAGGAAGGTCTGAACTATGAAGGAAGGTCTATGAAGGAAGGTCTGAACTATGAAGGAAGGCCTGAACTATGAAGGAAGGCCTGAACTATAGAGGAAGGCCTGAACTATGAAGGAAGGCCTGAACTATGAAGGAAGGTCTATGAAGGAAGGTCTGAACTATGAAGGAAGGCCTGAACTATGAAGGATGGTCTGAACTATGAAGGAAGGCCTGAACTATGAAGGATGGTCTGAACTATGAAGGAAGGCCTGAACTATGAAGGATGGTCTGAACTATGAAGGAAGACCTGAACTATGAAGGAAGACCTGAACTATGAAGGATGGTCTGAACTATGAAGGAAGACCTGAACTATGAAGGAAGGTCTGAACTATGAAGGAAGGCCTGAACTATGAAGGAAGGCCTGAACTATGAAGGAAGGCCTGAACTATGAAGGAAGGCCTGAACTATGAAGGAAGGCCTGAACTATGAAGGATGGTCTGAACTATAAAGGAAGGCCTGAACTATGAAGGAAGGCCTGAACTATGAAGGAAGGCCTGAACTATGAAGGAAGGCCTGAACTATGAAGGAAGGTCTGAACTATGAAGGAAGGCCTGAACTATGAAGGAAGGTCTATGAAGGAAGGTCTGAACTATGAAGGAAGGCCTGAACTATGAAGGAAGGCCTGAACTATAGAGGGCCAGAACTCCAGAAATCCTTGACTTATTCCAAGTTTGATTGTGTTACAGCCTGAATTCAAAATGTGTTAAATGTAATATCTCATTTACATAAGTGCTATGACATTCCAAATTGAGCTCAGGTGCACCCAATTTCCTTTGATCATCCATGAGATGTCACTACTTGATTGGAGTCCACCTGTGGCCTATTCAGTTGATTGGACATGATTTAGAAGGAAATACACCTGTCTATATAAGGTCCCGCAGTTGGCAGTGCATGTCAGAGCAGAATCTGGGGAAGGGTATTTAACACATTGCTATAGTGCTGAAAGTTTCCAAGGGCATAGTTATCTCCATCATTTAGAAATGAAAAAAATATGGAACTACTCAGACTCTGCCTAGAGCTGGCCACCCAACCAAACTGGCAGGAAGGACCTTGGTCAAGGAGGTGACCCAGGAGATGACAGAACTGCAGAGTTCCTTGGTTGAGATGGGAGAACCTGCCAGAAGGATAACAGTCTCTACAGCACTTCACCAATCTGGTCTTTATGGGAGAGTGACCAGGCGGAAGCCACTCCTGAGAAAAAGGCACACGAAAGCACACTTGGAGTTCGCAAAAAAGGCATGTAAAAAGAAAACTCTGAAAGACTCAGAGCATAAGGCAAAAGATTCTGTGGTCTGATGAGACAAATGTATCTCTTTTGGCCTGAATGCAAAGTGCTATGTCTGGCAAAAAAAACAGGCACAGCTCATCACCTGTCTATTACCATTACTATCGTGAAGCATGGCGGTGACAACACCATGCTATGGAGATGCTTTTCAGCAGCAGGGGAGACTGGGAAGGAGAGAGGGAACAATTAATGGAGCCAAATACAGGCAAAAGCCTCGATGAGAACCTGCTTCAGAGTACAAACGACCTTAGACTGGGGAGACGAAGACTTTACGTTCCAACAGGACATTGACCCCAAGCATACAGCCAAAGCAAAGCTGGAATCAGAACAATAATGTGAAAGTCCTTGAGTGGCCCAGACTAAGCTCAGAAATAAATCCCTTTGAAAATATGTGGAAAGACTTGTGGATTGCTGTTCACTGTTCACTCTTTGGACACTGTGTTAACTAACCTCCAGACGAGCTTCAATGCCATACAACTCTCCTTCCGTGGCCTCCAACTGCTCTTAAACGCAAGTAAAACTAAATGCATGCTATTCAATCGATCACTGCCAGCACCTGGCCGCCCGTTCAGCATCACTACTCCGGACGGTTCTGACTTAGAATACGTGGACAACTACAAATACCTAGGTGTCTGGTTAGACTGTAAACTCTCCTTCCAGACTCACATTAAGCATCTCCAATCCAAAATTAAGTCTAGAATCGGCTTCCTATATCGCAACAAAGCATCCTTCACTCATGCTGCCAAACATACCCTCGTAAAACTGACCATCCTACCGATCCTCGACTTTGGCGATGTCATTTACAAAATAGCCTCCAACACTCTACTCAACAAACTGGATGCAGTCTATCACAGTGCCATCCGTTTTGTCACCAAAGCCCCATACACTACCCACCATTGCGACCTGTACGCTCTCGTTGGTTGGCCCTCGCTTCATACTCGTCGCCAAACCCACTGGCTACAGGTTATCTACCAGTCTCTGCTAGGTAAAGCCCCGCCTTATCTCAGCTCACTGGTCACCATAGCAGCACCCACTCGTAGCACGCGCTCCAGCAGGTACATCTCACTGGTCACCCCCCAAAGCCAATTCCTCCTTTGGTCGTCTTTCCTTCCAGTTCTCTGCTGCCAATGACTGGAACGAACTGCAAAAATCTCTGAAGCTGGAGACTCATATCTCCCTCACTAACTTTAAGCACCTGCTGTCAGAGCAGCTCACAGATCACTGCACCTGTACATAGCCCATCTATCTACCTACCTCATCCCCATACTGTATTTATTTATTTATCTTGCTCCTTTGCACCCCAGTATCTCTACTTGCACAATCATCTTCTACACATCTACCATTCCAGTGTTTAATTGCTATATTGTAATTACTTCGCCACCATGGCCTAATTATTTCCTTAACTTACCTAATTTGCACTCACTGTATATAGACTTTTTGTTTTCTTTTGTTCTACTGTATTATTGACTGTACGTTTGTTTATGTGTAACTCTGTGTTGTTGTATGTGTCGAACTGCTTTGCTTTATCTTGGCCAGGTCGCAGTTGCAAATGAGAACTTGTTCTCAACTGGCCTACCTGGTTAAATAAAGGTGAAATTAAAAATTAAAAAAAGGTGCTTCTGACTCAGTGGTGTGAATACTTATGTAAATTAGATATGTATATATATGTAAATTAGATATTTATATATATGTAAATTAGATATTTATGTAAATACATCTGTAAAAATACAACCATGTGTTCATTTTGTCGTTATGGGGTATTGTGTGTAGATGGGTGATAAAAAAAACGTACGATTTAGTCCATTTTTAAATTCAGGCTGTAATACAACAAAATGTAGAATAAGTCAAAGTGTATGAATAATTTCTGAAGTCACTGTAGACTGTAGCCATCATTGGTTGAAACGGTTTTTGATTTTTTTTCTTAGTATTTTAAATAATAGGGAATAAGCCTATTGTTCTCTGAAATCTAGACACTTTAGGTTCTCATACTGTCTGTGTGTGTGTGTGTGTGTGTGTGTGTGTGTGTGTGTGTGTGTGTGTGTGTGTGTGTGTGTGTGTGTGTGTGTGTGTGTGTGTGTGTGTGTGTGTGTGTGATATTAAAGGCCCTTGCTGTTATGCTGTGTGTTCGCTGGTGCGTGAGGGAGAGGGGGGAGATTGATGGTGGGAACTGATGCTGCTCCCACTGATATGAATCGCCTCATCAACTCCAAATTCGCTGCCTGCCTCGTGCCTCGTGACGCAATCCGTCTCTGCCACAGCCCATTTCTCAGAGGTTCCGGAGCACATTTTTATGGTTAACGCTCAAAAGGGTAAAACAAAATCTATGAATCGATATGGCTCTGTCGCACACAACGTCAAGAAGTAGGGTTGGAACGAAAATGTCCTGCGCTACACACACTTATCAATCACCCCGGGAGACAGAGTGGTTATTCTCTTTAGCAGCTGAGGGGTTAAAACATGGAGTCTCCCTATGATTACAAATTAGCTGTCCCCATTCAATTTCCACATCTCCTTTCGTTTTTCCTCATTCAATCATTTTATCATTTAATGAACCCTGGCATCTATCCAGATCCTATTGGAGCAGTCAGTCAGATGTGTGAGCAGAACATTATACAGTCTCATATAGGAAACAGGGCCTATTTTAATGGAATATGTATGTAAAATAACTCTATACATATCAGTCAAAGAGAAGATAAAGAGAACTGTCACAACAGGAGATAGAAGAGGAGCGGTGGAAGAATCACTCGGTCTTTGACTCAGGAATCAATGTGACTGAGAGCAACAATTCCCGTGCGATGCATGCTGAGTTTTTCTGAATGAAGTGGTGGCTGGTTCCAGAGGTACTGGTCTACTCTGAGAACAGTGTTAGTGGTGGCTGGTTCCAGAGGTACTGGTCTACTCTGAGAACAGTGTTAGTGGTGGCTGGTTCCAGAGGTACTGGTCTACTCTGAGAACAGTGTTAGTGGTGGCTGGTTCCAGAGGTACTGGTCTACTCTGAGAACAGTGTTAGTGGTGGCTGGTTCCAGAGGTACTGGTCTACTCTGAGAACAGTGTTAGTGGTGGCTGGTTCCAGAGGTACTGGTCTAATCTGAGAACAGTGTTAGTGGTGGCTGGTTCCAGAGGTACTGGTCTACTCTGAGAACAGTGTTAGTGGTGGCTGGTTCCAGAGGTACTGGTCTACTCTGAGAACAGTGTTAGTGGTGGCTGGTTCCAGAGGTCCTGGTCTACTCTGAGAACAGTGTTAGTGGTGGCTGGTTCCAGAGGTACTGGTCTACTCTGAGAACAGTGTTAGTGGTGGCTGGTTCCAGAGGTACTGGTCTACTCTGAGAACAGTGTTAGTGGTGGCTGGTTCCAGAGGTCCTGGTCTACTCTGAGAACAATGAAGTGGTGGCTGGTTCCAGTCAGAGGTACGTTGACATCAGATGCGGCTTATGGTAGAGAAATCAACATTCAATTCTCTGGCAACAGCTCTGGTGGACATTCCTGCAGTCAGCATGCCATTTGAACGCTCCCTCAAAACTTGAGGCATCTGTGGCGTTGTGTTGTGTGGTAAAACTGGACATTTTAGAGTGACCTTTTATTGTCCCCATCACAAGCTGCACCTGTGTAATCATCATACTGTTTAATCATCTTCTCGAGATGCCACACCTGTCAGGTGGATGGATTATCTTGGCAATGGAGAAATGCTCACTAACAGGGATGTAAACAAATTTGTGCACAAATATTGAGAGAAATAACCTTAATGTGCATACAGCACATTTCTGGGATCATTTATTTCAGCTCATGAAACATGGGATCAACACTTCACATGTTGTGTTTACATTTTGTTCAGTGTGATTTGCAGAATATTAGTTGTAAAAATACCCTTTTGCTGTTGAGATGCATTACTTTTAAAAATTGTACACTGTCTCTTTAAAACCATCAGGTTTGTGATGACCACATGCAAGACTTCGATCATTCATTGTTGTGATCATTGACCTCCTGAAGGATCCCTTTTTCCTTTCTTTCTGTGCCCCCAGATGTTTGGATATACTGGGGAAAGTTACCATGTTGTTAGCTAGCTAATTAGGATATACTGGGGAAAGTTACTGAGGATATACTGGGTCAAAGGAATTGTCCATAGAGCTCTGAGACAGGATTGTGTCGAGGCACAGATCTGGGGAAGGGTACCAAAACAGAGGTTTAGAGTTCCTCTATGAAGATGGGAGAACCTTCCAGAAGGACAACCATCTATGCAGCACTCCACCAATCAGGGCTTTATGGTAGAGTGGCCAGATGGAAGCCACTCCTCAGTAAAAGGCACATCAAAGCCCGCTTGGAGTTTGCCAGAAGGCACCTAAAGACTCTCAGACCATGAGAAACAAGATTCTTTGGTCTGATGAAACCAAGATCGAACTCTTTGGACTGAATGCCAACTGTCACATCTGGAGGAAACCTGGCACCATCCCTAAGGTGAAGCATTGTGGTGGCAGCATCATGCTGTGGGGATGTTTTTGAGTGGCAGGGACTGGGAGAAGAGTCATTATTGAGGCAAATATGAACATAGCAAAGTACAGAGAGATCCTTGATGAAAACCTGCTCCAGAGCGCTCAGGACCTCAGACTGGGGCGAAGGTTCACCTTCCAACAGGACAACAACCCTAAGCACACAGCCAAGACAACGCAGGAGCCCGAGCTGGAGTGGCTTCGGAACAAGTCTCTGAATGTCCTTGAGTGGCCCAGCCAGAGCACGGACTTGAACCCGATCGAACGTCTCTGAGACCTGAAAATAGCTGTGCAGCGACATTCCACATCAACCTGATAGAGCTTGAGAGGATCTGCAGAGAAGAACGAGAGAAACTGACCAAATACAGGTGTGCCAAGTTTGTAGCGTCATACACAAGAAGACTTGAGATTGTAATCGCTGCCAAAGGTGCTTCAACAAAGTACTGAGTAAAGGGTCTGAATACTTATGTAAATGTGATATTTTATTTTTATTTTTAATACATTTGCAAAAATGTCTAAACCTGTTTTTGCTTCGTCATTATATGGTATTGTGTGTAGATTGATGAGGGGGAAAACTATTTAATCAATTTTAGAATAAGTCTGTAACGTAACAAAATGTGGAAAAAGTCAAGGGGTCTAAATACTTTTCCCGAAAGCACTTTAGCGACCAAATTGGTCGTTTAGAGCCCTGGCACCATCAATTTAAAATGTACAGGGGACAGATTGGAGTGGCAGCAAGTCTTAAACCTTAAGATGAGTGAGCATTTAGCTATGTGCTTTTGGTGTGTTTTACCGTGTAGTCGCTGCCAGTTTGGAAGCCTTTGTGAAGGCTTCTAGAAGTCCAAGTGAAACACTTTACCTAGCAGCCAACATGCTTTCACCAATCCCATATAATTACAGTAAAATACTGTGAAATACAAACCCCTCCCACTCAATAAATGTTATTCATTCATTGCTATTACGGTAGCATTGACATCTTTACAGTACAATACAATCAATTTTACGGTATTAAAGGGATATTTCAGGATTTTGGCAGTGTGCCAACATTCTAAAATAACCACTTCCTTATAGGTACACTGTCAAGGGGTTACATGAATTTGACATTAGCTTACAGGCAGCTCGGTGGCAAGTAAAATTCTGTATTTCATATTACAGTACACCTATCATAATATAAACACGGTATCAAAGTAAGTACTGTGAATTGACAGACAGTACTTCACCAGAGACAGTTTTCTCTACTAAGCAACGAGTCGGAGTCAGAGCCTGAGTCTTCTCAGGTCTCTCCTCTACCCGTTACGGGGTCTGAGCCTTCTCAGGTCTCTGCTCCACCCGTTACGGGGTCTGAGCCTTCTCAGGTTGCTCCTCCACCCGTTACGGGGTCTGAGCCTTCTCAGGTTGCTCCTCCACCCGTTACAGGGTCTGAGCCTTCTCAGGTCTCTGCTCCACCCGTTACGGGGTCTGAGCCTTCTCAGGTCTCTGCTCCACCCGTTACGGGGTCTGAGCCTTCTCAGATCTCTGCTCCACCCGTTACGGGGTCTGAGCCTTCTCAGGTCTCTGCTCCACCCGTTACGGGGTCGAGCCTTCTCAGGTTGCTCCTCCACCCGTTACAGGGTCTGAGTCTTCTCAGGTCTCTCCTCCACTCGTTACGGGGTCTGAGCCTTCTCAGGTTGCTCCTCCACCCGTTACGGGGTCTGAGCCTTCTCAGGTCTCTCCTCCACCCGTTACGGGGTCTGAGCCTTCTCAGGTCTCTCCTCCACCCGTTACGGGGTCTGAGCCATCAAAGCCTCCCACCATTAGTTCTGACAAATTGAAAACCCATAATAATCTGAAGATGGTGCTGGCTCAGGCTAAAACTGGCGAGTGTAGATGGGATATTGTTATCCACGTCGGCACCGACAATCTTAGGAAGAATCAGTCAAAGGTCACCAAGCGTAACTTCAGCGTGTAACTTAACTAGAAAGATTTATCGGCATTGAGTAATTGTCTCTGGCCTGCTGAGGAGTGACGGACTCCATTCTAGCTAGAGGGGTTCTCTCATCTTATCTATCAACATAGATAGGGCTCTAACTCCTCTAGCTCCACAATAAGGGTGCAGGCCAGGCAGCAGGCTGCCAGCTTAGTATAGTCTGCCACTAGCACAGTCAGTGTAGTCAGCTCAGCTTTCCCCATTGAGACCGTATCTGGGCCTCGATCTAGGTTGGGCAAAACTAAACATGGCGGTGTTCGCTTTAGCAATCTCACTAGAATAAAGACCTCCTTCAATTCCTGTCATTATTGAAAAAGATTGTGATAATCTCACATCTCAAAATAGGGCTACTTAATGTTAGATCCCTCACCTCCAAGGCAGTTATAGTCAATGAACTAATCACTGATCATAATCTTGATGTGATTGGCCTGAATGAAACATAGCTCGAGCCTGATTAATTAGGTCTCTCCAACTGCTTACACTAGTGACCATATCCCGAAAAGGCTAACATTTACGACAGCAAATTTCAGTTTACAAAAGAAAAAGACAGTGTTTTTGTCCTTTTGAGCTTTTATTCATGAAATCTATGCAACTCAATCACGTTATATATACGGCCTCCCGTATATGGCCTCCTGGCCTAACTCACAGTGTAACTCACTGAGCTCCCTAAATTCCTGTTGGACCTCATAGTCATGGCAGACAATATTCACATTTTTGGTGACTTCAAAACTCTACAGACCCACTCCAAAAGGCTTTCGGTGTCACGTTCCTGACCGGTTTTCTGTTATTTTGTATGTGTTTGACGGTCAGGGCGTGAGTTTGGGTGGGTAGTCTATGTTATGTGTTTCTATGTTGGTTAATGGGTGACCTGATATGGTTCTCAATTAGAGGCAGGTGGTTTTCATTTCCTCTGATTGAGAGCCATATTAAGGTAGGTGTTTTCACATTGTTTGTTGTGGGTGGTTGTTTCCTGTGTCTGTGTTGGTCGCGCCACACGGGACTGTCTCGGTTTGTTTGTACGTTCGTTCGTTCTTTTGTGTAGTCATTTTCCTGTTCGTGAGTTCTTCGTTGTATGTAAGTTCGCATGTCCAGGTCTGTCTACGTCGTTTGTTATTTTGTTAGTTATTCAAGTATAGTTCGTTTTTGTCTTGTTCAATAAATTCATTATGTCCTATGACAACGCTGCATTTTGGTCGAATCCCTGCTCCTCCTCTTCGGATGAAGAGGAGGAGGAATTCCGTTACATTCGGAGCCATCATCGACTAAGTGGGTTTTGCCTAATATGTCTCCAAACCTACGCACTACCACAGTCATACCCTGGATCTAGTTTTGTCCCGTGGAATAAATATTTTGAATCTAAATGGGTTTTTTTACCTTGGAAAGACAGTACCGTGCAATATCGACGAGCCCTGCTGCTCAATCATCCAATTTTTACCAATCCAATTGAGGAGAATAACAACAATCCCACATTTCTGTTTGATACTGTGCAAGGCTAACTAAAAAGCCGCATTCCCCAAGAGAGGATGGCCTTACTTTAGCAGTGATGAATTAATGAACTTCTTCAATGAAAGGTTCATGATCGTTAGAAAGCAA
Source organism: Salvelinus namaycush (assembly GCF_016432855.1). Taxonomy (NCBI): domain Eukaryota; kingdom Metazoa; phylum Chordata; class Actinopteri; order Salmoniformes; family Salmonidae; genus Salvelinus; species Salvelinus namaycush. Next base: position 32,828 of record NW_024061566.1, read on the forward strand.
ATTACTTCTCTTTGAATCTGCATTTTTCTCCAAAACTAAGTTGTCCTAAGTCTGCACAGAACTGCCAGGACCTAGGATCAATGGAGACACTCAAGTTTTTTAATCCTGTATCTCTCGACACATTCACAAAAATAGTCATGGCCTCTAAACCTTCCAGCTGTCTACTGGACCCTATTCCAACTAAACTACTGAAGGTGCTACTTCCTGTACTTGGCCGTCCTATGTTGAACATAATAAATGGCTCCCTATCCTCTCCTGAAAAAGCCTTGACCAGAAAAATGTAAAAAAATCTATAGGCCTTTATTGAATCTCCCGTTACTAAAAAAATAAGCCAAGGCAGCAGCTACTCTTCCGGCAAAATTAAGGCAGTTATACACTTTTAAAAACATGACACTAAATTCATTACACAACACCTCAGGCCCGTACTCCACTACCACATATCTACAAGGCAAAATCCATGTGTACGTATGCTATCTTTTGTGTGTATGCATGTGTCTGTGCCTATGTTTGTGTTGCTTCCCAGTCCCTGCTGTTCCATAAGGTGTATTTGTATCTGTTTTTAAATCTGATTCTGCTGCTGCATCAGTTACCTGATGTGGAATAGAGTTCCATGTAGTCATGGCTCTATGTAGTACTGTGCACCTCATATAGTCTGTTCTGGACTTGGGGACTGTGAAAAGACCTCTGGTGACATGTCTTGTGGGGTATGCATGGGTGTCTGAGCTGTGTGCTAGTTGTTTAAACAGACAGCTTGGTGCATTCAACATGTCAATACCTCTCACAAATACAAGTAGTGATGAAGTACATCTTTCCTCCACTTTGAGCCAGGAGAGCTTGACATGCATATTATTAATATTAGCTCTCTGTGTACATCCAAGGGCCAGCCGTGCTGCCCTGTTCTGAGCCAATTTCAATTTTTCAAAGTCCCTCTCTGTGGCACCTGACCACATGACTGAACAGTAGTCCAGGTGTGACAAAACTAGGGCCTGTAGGACCTGCCTTGTTGATAGTGCTGTTAAGAAGGTAGAGCAGCACTTTATTATGGACAGACTTCTCCCCATCTTAGCTACTGTTGTATCAATATGTTTTGACCATGACAGTTTACAATCCAGGGTTACTCCAAGCAGTTTAGTCACCTTAACTTGCTAAATTTACACATTATTTATTACAAGATTTAGTTGAGGTTTAGGGTTTAGTAAATTATATGTCCCAAATACAATGCTTTTAGTTTTTGAAATAATTTGCACTAACTTATTCCTTGCCACCCATTCTGAAACTGCAGCTCTTTGTTGAGTGTTGCAGTCATTTCAGTCGCTGTAGTAGCTGACGTGTATAGTGTTGAGTCATCCGCATACATAGACACACTGGCTTTACTCAAAGCCAGTGGAATGTCGTTAGTAAAGATTGAAAAAAGTAAGGGGCCTAGACAGCTGCCCTGGGGAATGCCTGATTCTACCTGGATTATGTTGGGGTGGCTCCCACTAAAGAACACCCTCTGTGTTCTGTTAGACAAGTAACTCTTTATCCACAATATAGCAGGGGGTGTAAAGCCATAACATACATTTTTCCAGCAGCAGACTATGATCAATAATGTCAAAAGCCTCACTGAAGTCTAACAAAACAGCTCGCACAATCATTTTATGATCAATTTCTCTCAGCCAATCATCAGTCATTTGTGTAGGTGCTGTGCTTGTTGAGTGTCCTTCACTATAAGCGTGCTGAAAGTCTGTTATCAATTTGTTTACTGTAAAATAGTATTGTATCTGGTCAAACACAATTTTTTCCAAATTACTAAGGGTTGGTAACAGGCTGATTGGTCGGCTATTTGAGCCAGTTAAGTTTTTTTTATTATTCTTAGGTAGCGGAATAACTTTTGCTTCCCTCCAGATCTGTGGGCACACACTTTCTAGTAGGCTTAAATTGAAGAAATGTGAAATAGGAGTGGAAATGATCTGCTGTTATTCTCAGTCATTTTCCATCCAAGTTGTCATAACCCGGTGATTTGTAATTGTTGATAGACAACAATAATTTTTTCACCTCTTCCACACTCACTTTACGGAATTCAAAATTACAATTCTTGTCTTTCATAATGTCACGTTCCTGACCTGTTTCCCCTTGTTTTGTATTTATTTAGTATGGTCAGGGCGTGAGTTGGGGTGGGTTGTCTATGTGGGATTTTCTATGTTGGGGTTTTGTGTTCGGCCTAGTATGATTCTCAATCAGAGGCAGCTGTCAATCGTTGTCCCTGATTGAGAATCATACTTAGGCAGCTGGGGTTTCACGTGTGTTTTGTGGGTGTTTGTTTTCCGTGTCAGTAGTTGTGCCACACGGGACTGTTTGTCGGTTAGATTCTCTTTTGTTATTTTGTTTCGTGTAGTGTTCAGTTTATTTGATAATAAAACATGGACACTTTCCACTCTGCGTCTTGGTCCGATCCCTACACCTCCTCTTCAGACGAAGAGGAGGAAATCAGCCGTAACACATAATTTGGTCAGATATACTTGGATGTGTAGTGTCAGTGTTTGTTGCTGACATGTCATGCCTAAATTTGCTAATCTTGCCAATATTTTTTTTTTTTTTGTACTTGGCAATATCAGTTGGTTTTGTAATGAATGAGAAATCTGATTCAACGAACGATGGAGCTGAGTGTGCCTTTTTACCAAAATGTAATTTAAGGTGCTCCAAAGCTTTTTACTATCATTCTTTATGTCATTTATCTTTGTTTCATAGTGAAATATCTTCTTCTTTTCATTCAGTTTAGTCACATGATTTCTCAATTTGTGGTATGTTTGCTGGTTGTGCAGCCAGACTTATTTGCCATTCCTTTTGCCTCATTCATCTCAACCATAACATTTTTCAATACCTCATCAATCCAAGGGGATTTAACAGTTTTTACAAGTCATTTTCTTAATAGGTGCATGCTTATTAGTAACTGGAATGAGCAAACACATAAATGTGTCAAGTGCCACGTCTGTTTGCTCCTCATTACACACCACGGACATCAGCAACATCGGAATCACTACAAAACTTCTTGTATGACCTCTTATACACTATAATAGGCCCAGCCTTTGGTTTTCCTAGATATGGCTACTATATTGTGATCACTACATCTGATGGATCTGGATACTGCTTTCAAGCAAATTTCTGCAGCATTAGTAAAGATGTGATCAATACATGTTGATGACTTAATTCCTGTGCTGTTTCTAACTACCCTGGTAGGTTGACTGATAACCTGAACCAGGTTGCAGGCACTGGTAACAGTTTGAAGCTTTTTCTTGAGTGGGCAGCTTGATGAAAGCCAGTAAATATTTAAATCACCCAGAAAATATACATCTCTGTTGGTAACACATACATTATTAAGCATTTCACACATATTATCCAGATACTGACTGTTAGCACTTGGTGGTCTATAGCAGAGGTATTCAGGGCAGTAAGAGGGACATACGTTAGGTTACTTACATTGTGTCTACCAATGCCCCTGGTATAATGTACATTTTCTAAAGCATTATGATGACTCAGTGACACAATGGTAGGGATTAACTGAGCTGGGCTTGGGTCACTGATAAGTCATTGTCTCAACGCAGCCTTATAATGCTGTGAAATGACCAGGAACCCAAATGATTTGGGTGGATCCCATCCTCCTTATAAAACGATCTTTGTTTCCAGAAGGTATTGAAATTGTCAACAAATGTCACATAGGCAGGAAAGAATCCTGCTAAAGCATTCAATGCCACGATTCAGAGACGAATCAGGGCCAGATAAGATGCATTTTTTATTAGTGTCTAGCAGAGAGTCAATCAGCTCTTTAAAATCCAGTTTCAACTGTTCAGAGCTGCCCTTCATAATGTCATTAAAACCCACATGGACTACGATAGAATCAATGTCCATGTCCTGATGTAGTACATTCAGGAGCAGCTTAGTAATGTAATTTACTCGAGCTCCGGGATAGGACATTGTTTTTGCACCAGGAACAGTCACATTTCTTACCATGGAGCTGCCCAAAATCACGGCTGGCGAGAAGGACGAGGAAATCCGTCCACTCCTAAGCTTCACAGGATGGTGCAGGCCTTCGACAGATGGAGAAGCCCCGCTCGATCCAGAATAGGAAGGGAAGGTTGCCGACGTTGACTTCGAAATCATAGGGGAAGGAATAAGAGTAGGCACAGTGGCCACAAATACAGGTAACCCTAGCGACGAAGGCGCAGGAAGATCACAACCCAGACTTGATGTTTGATCTGACAATTAATCTTGATGGTTGTAAAGTCGTCTCAAATAAAACTGAAGGACCTCGGCGTTACTCTGGACCCTGATCTCTCTTTTAACGAAGACACATCAAGACTGTTTCAAGGACATATTTTTTCCATCTACGTAACGTTGAACAGAAATCTGATAGTTTTGTCTAAAAATGATGCAGAAAAGCTAATCCATGTTTTTGTCACTTCTAGATTAGACTAATGCTCCAGATACCCAGATAAAGCACTAAATAACCTTCAGTTAGAACCAAAAACATTACTCCAGTGCTAGCCTCTCTACACTGGCTTCCTGTTAAGGCTAGGGCTGATTTCAAGGTTTTACTGCTAACCTACAAAGCATTACATGGGCTTGCTCCTACCTACAGTATCTCTCCGATTTTGGTCCTGCCGTACATACCTACACGTACGCTACGGTCACAAGACGGAGGCCTCTTTATTGTCCCTAAAATTTCTAAGCAAACAGCTGGAGGCAGGGCTTTCTCCTATAGAGCTCCATTTTTATGGAATGGTCTGCCTATCCATGTGAGAGACGCAGACTCGGTCTCAACCTTTAAGTCTTTACTGAAGACGCATCTCTTCAGTAGGTCCTATGATTGCGTCTACAGGCTGGGTTTCTGTACAGCACGTTGTGAGATCTGCTGATGTAGAAAGAGCTTTATACATACATTTGATTGATTGATTGAGTGCAGTCTGGCCAGGGGTACAAAGGTGAACAGCAAAGCACTGGAACGATGCTTCCTTATCGCCACTGGGATTCTCTGACTGACCCTATTATGAGGGCTGAGTCACTGACTTACTAGTCCTCTCCCATGCCGTCCCTAGGAGGGGTGCATCACATCGTGCCAGGCTTTCCCATGCTATATTCGACATGAGGGGGTTGAGTCACTGACGTGATCTTCTGTGTGGTGTAGAACTTTGTGGGCTATACTCAGCCTTGTCTCAGGGTAGTAAGTTGGTGGTCTGTTGATATCCCTCTAGTGGTGTGGGGACTGTGCTTTGGCAAAGTGGGTGGGGTTATATCCTGCCTGGTTGGCCCTGTCCGTGGTATCCTCGAACGGGGCCACAGTCTCTTCAGAACCCCAGTCTCAGTCTCCAGTATCTATGCTGAAATAGTCTATGCGCTGAGGGGCTAGTGTCAGTCTGTCCTATCTGGTGTATTTCTTCTGTCTTATCTGGTGGCCTGTGTGATCTTAACCTCTCTAGGGTATGTGGGACGGCAGTGTCCCACCTCGTCAACAGCCAGTGAAACTGCGCCAAATTCAAAACAACAGAAATCCCATAATTTAAATTCCTCAAACATACAAGTATTTTACACCATTTTATAGATACACTTGTTGTAAATCCAGCCAAAGTCTCCGATTTCAAAAAAGGTTTTACGATGAAAGCACACCAAACGATTATGTTAGGTATGATACAGCCATTTTTCTAGCTAAAGAGAGCAGTAACAAAAAGAAGAAATAGAGATAAAATGAATCACTAACCTTTGATAATCTTCATCAGATGACACTCATAGGACTTCATGTTACACAATACATGTATTTTTTGTTCGGTAAAGTTCATATTTATATCCAATAAATCTGAGTTTAGGCAAGACGCTACTGTATCACTTGGCAAAAAGCCTGAGAAAATGCAGAGCGCCAAATTTAAATTAATTACTATGGAAATTACTATAAAATCAAACTTTCATTAAATCACACATAAAAGATACCAAATTAAAGCTACACTGGTTGTGAATCCAGCCAACATGTCAGAATTCAAATAGGCTTTTCAGCGAAAGCATACGATGCTATTATCTGAGCATAGCACCATTGTAAACAAAAGAGAGAAAACATTTCAACCCTGCAGGCGCAACACAAAACGCAGAAATAAAAATATAATTCATGCCTTACCTTTGACGAGCTTCTGTTGTTGGCACTCCAATATGTCCCATAAACATCACAAATAGTCCTTTTGTTCGATTAATTCCGTCGATATATATCCAAAATGTCCATTTATTTGGCGCGTTTGATTCAGAAAAACACCGGTTCCAACTTGCTCAAACGTGACGACAAAATATCTCAAAGGTTACCTGTAAAACTTTGCCAAAAAATGTCAAACTACTTTTGTAATACAACTTTAGGTATTTTTTTACGTTAATAATCGATCAAATTGAAGCAGGGATGATATGTGTTCAATACAGGATTAAAACGATATGTAGCATGCCTTCTGTTTGATTGAAACGCATGTCCAGGACACCTGGAGTGCCTCGACTTCAAGATGGCCGTATTTCTTCATTACACAAAGGAATAACCTCAACCTATTTCTCATGACTGTTGACATCTAGTGGAAGCTGTAGGAACTGCAAGCAATTCCCTTAGAAATCTGGTTTCCCAATGAAACCTCATTGAAAAGACAGTGACCTCAAAAAAGAAAAATCGGAATGGTTTGTCCTCGGGGTTTCGCCTGCTACATAAGTTATGTTATACTCACAGACATGATTCAAACAGTTTTAGAAACTTCAGAGTGTTTTCTATCCAAATCTACTAATACTATGCATATCTTATCTCCTGGGGATTACATTTACATTTAAGTCATTTAGCAGACGCTCTTATCCAGAGCGACTTACAAATTGGAAAGTTCATACATATTCATCCTGGTCCCCCCGTGGGAATTGAACCCTGGTCCCCCCGTGGGAATTGAACCCACAACTCTGGCGTTGCAAGCGCCATGCTCTACCAACTGAGCCACACGGGACCACGGGATGAGTAACTGGCAGTTGAATTTGGGTATGCTTTTCATCCAAACATGAAAATGCTGCCCCTTACCCTAGAGAAGTTAAGTATGCTCCCTCTAATTCTCCCATCTCTCTCTCTGTCTCTCTCCCCTCCCGGAGGACCTGAGCCCTAGAACAATGCGTCAAGTCTACCTGGCCTGATGACTCCTGGCTGTCCCCAGTCCACCTGGTCGTGCTGCTGATCCAGTTTCAACTGTTCTGCCTGCGGCTATGGAACCCTGACCTGTTCACCGGATGTGCTACCTTGTCTCGGACCTGGTGTTTTAAACCTTCTCTCCCTCTCTGTCTCTCTCTGTCCCTCCCTCTCTCCCTCTCTACCGCACCTGCTGTCTCGACCTGAATACTCGGCTTTGAAAAGCCAACTGACATTTACTCCTGAGGTGCTGACCTGTTGCACCCTATACATCCACTGTGATTATTATTTGATCCTGCTAGTCATCTATGTATTTTTGAACATCTTGCAAAACGATCTGGCCTTAATGACCATGTACTCTTATAATCTACATCCGGCACAGCCAGAAGAGGACTGGCCACCCCTCAGAGCCTGGTTCCTCTTTAGGTTTCTTCCTAGGTTCCTGCCTTTGTTGGGAGTTTTTCCTAGCCACTGTGCTTCTACATCTGCATTGCTTGCTGTTGGGGGTTTTAGTCTTGTCACGATCGTCGTACAGAGCGTACCAAGGCGCAGCATGAGTTGAGTTCCACATCATTTTAATACACAGTGAAACAACAAAAAAAACATCCAACGAACGTGAAGTACAGCACGCACATAGGCACTAACTGAAACAATATCCCACAAAGCAGGTGGGAGAAAGGGCATCCTAAATATGATCCCCAATTAGAGGCAACGATTACCAGCCGCCTCCTATTGGGAACCATACAACTCACCAACATAGAAATAGAATGACTAGAACACCCCCCTAGTCACGCTCTGATCTCAACACCATAGAGAACCAATGGCTCTCTATGGTCAGGGCATGACAAGGCTGGGTTTCTGTATAAACACTTTGTGACATCTGCTGATTGATTGGATACTGTAAAATGTACAGTATTATACTGTAAAAAAAAAAAAAATGCTACTGTAATCGGAATGAATGAATGAATTAAAGTTATACTTCGGGATTTTGGCAATGAGACCCTTTATCTGCTTCCCCAGAGTCAGATGAACTCATTGGGGATCTAGATAAAGGGCCTCATTGGGGAAGTAGGTAAAGGGCCTCATTAGGGAAGTAGGTAAAGGGCCTCATTGGGGATCTAGATAAAGGGCCTCATTGGGGAAGTAGGTAAAGGGCCTCATTGGGGATCTAGATAAAGGGCCTCATTGGGGAAGTAGGTAAAGGGCCTCATTGGGGAAGTAGATAAAGGGCCTCATTGGGGAAGTAGATAAAGGGCCTCATTGGGGAAGTAGGTAAAGGGGCTCATTAGGGAAGTAGGTAAAGGGCCTCATTAGGGAAGTAGGTAAAGGGCCTCATTGGGGAAGTAGGTAAAGGGCCTCATTGGGGAAGTAGATAAAGGGCCTCATTGGGGAAGTAGGTAAAGGGCCTCATTGGGGAAGTAGGTAAAGGGCCTCATTGGGGAAGTAGGTAAAGGGCCTCATTAGGGAAGTAGGTAAAGGGCCTCATTAGGGAAGTAGGTAAAGGGCCTCATTGGGGAAGTAGGTAAAGGGCCTCATTGGGGAAGTAGGTAAACAGCCTCATTAGGGAAGTAGGTAAACAGCCTCATTAGGGAAGTAGGTAAAGGGCCTCATTGGGGAAGTAGGTAAAGGGCCTCATTGGGGAAGTAGGTAATTAGTTAATTCCGATGACAGTAGCATTTAGGGTGTTTTACAGTGTAATACAGTACACTGTATTTTACGGTGTTTTACTGTGTGTCATTACACAGTACTTGCTTTGATACCATATGTATATTACAGCAGGTGTACTGTAATATGAAATACAGAATAATTGTACATGCCACCGAGCTGTGGGTAAGCTACTGTCAAATGATCTGTAACCTCTTTACAGTGTACCTATAAGGAAGATGATCTGTAACCTCTTTACAGTGTACCTATAAGGAAGATGATCTGTAACCTCTTTACAGTGTACCTATAAGGAAGATGATCTGTAACCTCTTTACAGTGTACCTATAAGGAAGATGATCTGTAACCTCTTTACAGTGTACCTATAAGGAAGATGATCTGTAACCTCTTTACAGTGTACCTATAAGGAAGATGATCTGTAACCTCTTTACAGTGTACCTATAAGGAAGATGATCTGTAACCTCTTTACAGTGTACCTATAAGGAAGATGATCTGTAACCTCTTTACAGTGTACCTATAAGGAAGATGATCTGTAACCTCTTTACAGTGTACCTATAAGGAAGATGATCTGTAACCTCTTTACAGTGTACCTATAAGGAAGATGATCTGTAACCTCTTTACAGTGTACCTATAAGGAAGATGATCTGTAACCTCTTTACAGTGTACCTATAAGGAAGATGATCTGTAACCTCCTTACAGTGTACCTATAAGGAAGATGATCTGTAACCTCTTTACAGTGTACCTATAAGGAAGATGATCTGTAACCTCTTTACAGTGTACCTATAAGGAAGATGATCTGTAACCTCTTTACAGTGTACCTATAAGGAAGATGATCTGTAACCTCTTTACAGTGTACCTATAAGGAAGATGATCTGTAACCTCTTTACAGTGTACCTATAAGGAAGATGATCTGTAACCTCTTTACAGTGTACCTATAAGGAAGTGGGTATTTTAAAATGTTGGCACGTTGTTTAAAGCCACTATAGTAATATTTGTGGTCATATACTCCAATGAGAATGAATAGGCCGTTCTGGGAGTGGATTATGGACCTATAGGCTATTAAACCCAGTTGTGCAGGTATTTCCATTCATCACTAAAGAACAACATGTCCTTAATTGGTAGCTTTAAAAAAAAAAATCAAAAGTAACATCACTCCTGTAGAATATATTAATGTATGTTTACGACATTAGATTCTCCTTGCAACATCACGACTGCTTTGCCCACTGGTCTGTGAAGCCGAATGTCAGATTTGGTGGTAATTTGATCCAACTGCTCTCCGTGGTGCTGAATGTGAGATTTGGTGGTAATTTGATCCAACTGCTCTCCGTGGTGCTGAATGTGAGATTTGGTGGTAATTTGATCCAACTGCTCTCCGTGGTGCTGAATGTGAGATTTGGTGGTAATTTGATCCAACTGCTCTCCGTGGTGCTGAATGTGAGATTTGGTGGTAATTTGATCCAACTGCTCTCCGTGGTGCTGAATGTGAGATTTGGTGGTAATTTGATCCAACTGCTCTCCGTGGTGCTGAATGTGAGATTTGGTGGTAATTTGATCCAACTGCTCTCCGTGGTGCTGAATGTGAGATTTGGTGGTAATTTGATCCAACTGCTCTCCGTGGTGCTGAATGTGAGATTTGGTGGTAATTTGATCCAACTGCTCTCCGTGGTGCTGAATGTGAGATTTGGTGGTAATTTGATCCAACTGCTCTCCGTGGTGCTGAATGTGAGATTTGGTGGTAATTTGATCCAACTGCTCTCCGTGGTGCTGAATGTGAGATTTGGTGGTAATTTGATCCAACTGCTCTCCGTGGTGCTGAATGTGAGATTTGGTGGTAATTTGATCCAACTGCTCTCCGTGGTGCTGAATGTGAGATTTGGTGGTAATTTGATCCAACTGCTCTCCGTGGTGCTGAATGTCAGATTTGTTGGTAATTTGATCCAAATGCTCTCCGTGGTCCTGAATGTCCAAGTCTCACATTTCTTCCCTCAACACTTTGTTTTATTCTTTTCTTCTCCCGTCATAAAGTTTACCGACCCACAGGCGTCCCTCTAGCCACCAACACACTCCTCGATGGGTCAGGTAACCTTGGTAACCTACTGTAGCTTGGAGTGAAATGCCTCATTACACACACACACACTAGTGGAGGCTGGTGGGAGGAGCTATAGGAGGACGGTATTATTGTAAAGGCTGTAATGGAATAAATGGAACGGTATCAAACACATTAATTGAAAATATGTGGAAACCACATGACTCCGTTCCGTTTATTCCATTCCAGCCATTATAATGCGCCTGTCCTCCTATAGCTCCTCCCACCAGCCTCCCTCTGACACACACACACACACACACACACACACACAAACACACTCGACCTGTGTGTTGCGTGTGTGGGCGCAGGAGCTGCTGCACACCCCATTAAGGGGGCGTGTACAGGGATCTTACCCGGTAGCCGGTAGGAAGTGTTTTTCTCTGCTTGGTTGGTGTGTGTATTTTGGTGGAGAGTCTTTATTCATGAGGTCCACATTATGTGTTATCCATTAGAACACTGCTGGCTAGAGACGTAAGCAGAGAGGCAGAAGCAGCACAGGAAGAAAAAATATCTCTCTCTCACTCTCCCCTATTCTCTCTCTCCTGCTAGATAAAAGAGGTGGTATTTTAAGCATTGAGGAGTGGGGACATGACAGACAGACAGACAGGTAAAAGACAGACCGGAAACAGACAGACAGAAAACAGACAGAGAGACAGAAAAGTAGCATACAGACACACAAGTAACCGAAAGACCGGTAGGTAACAGACAGGTACCAGACAGACAAGCAGACAGACAGACAGACAAGTAACAGAAAGACAGACAGGTAACAGACATGCAGGTAACAGACAGACAGGTAACAGATAGATAGGTAACATACAGACAGACAGCTAACAGACAGACAGGTAACATACATACAGACAGGTAACAGATAGATAGGTAACATACAGACATGCAGGTAACAGACAGACAGGTAACAGATAGATAGGTAACATACAGACATGCAGGTAACAGACAGACAGGTAACAGATAGATAGGTAACATACAGACATGCAGGTAACAGATAGACAGGTAACAGACAAATAGTTAACAGACAGACAGGTAGTAGACAGACAGAAAGGTACCAGACAGACAAGCAGACAGACAGACAAGTAACAGACAGACAGACAGGTAACAGACAGACAGAAAGGTAACAGACAGACATATGATAGACACAGGTAACAGACAGAAAGAAAGAAAACAGACAGACAAGTAACATACATACAGACAGGTAACAGACAGACAGGTAACAAACAAACAGGTAACAGACAGACAGGCAGACAGACAGACAGATAACAGGCTGACAGGTAACAGACAGACCGACAGACAGACAGACAGGTAACATACAGACAGACAGGTAACAGATAGACATACAACAGACAGACAGGTAACAGACAGACAGACAGGTAACATACAAACAGACCGTTAACATACAGACAGACAACAGACAGACAGGTAACATACAGACAGACAGACAGACAGACAGACAGACAGACAGACAGACAGACAGACAGACAGACAGACAGGCAGACAGGCAGACAGGCAGACATGCAGACAGGCAGACAGACAGACAGGTAACAAATCCAGGCACTCTTTGTTTTACCTTCTCTAATGTACACCAATGAGAGAGAGAGAGAGAGAGAGAGAGAGAGAGAGAGACAGAGAGAGAGAGAGAGAGAGAGAGAGAGAGAGAGAGAGAGAGAGAGAGAGAGACAGAGAGAGAGAGACAGAGAGAGAGAGAGACAGAGAGAGAGAGAGAGAGAGAGAGAGAGAGAGAGAGAGAGAGAGAGAGAGAGAGAGAGAGAGACAGAGACAGAGAGAGAGAGACAGAGACAGAGAGAGAGAGAGAGAGAGACAGAGAGAGAGAGAGAGGTGTATGTGTTCCATTAAATACAAGTGTCCCGGTGCTAATCTGTGAGAGTGGCCAAGCGGAGGGCCGTGAGTCAGCGCGCGGGCGCAGGCGTGGGGGTAGGGGTCTAATGCTGAGTGGCAGTTGATAATGCCAAGCAGTTATATCAGCATCTGCCCTGTGGCTCTCCGCTTCCCTCACTAACCACACACACACACACACACACACACACACACACACACACACACACACACACACACACACACACACACACACACACACACACACACACACACACACACACACACACACACACACACACCAAAATGTCTCTCCAAGCGCACGTGGATCCAATAAAGCAGAGGCCTCGGGCTATCACAATAAATTACAACTCCATTTGATTCGTTGCACAGAGAGACATGTTTTACCTTGAGACTCAACTCATGTTTACATCTGCAGGCTAAATACAACCAAGCCTATATGAGTCACAGCGCAAAACAAAGCCTCTTTTTAATACACGGAGCAACATGAAGTGCTGATAGCATCAACGCCTCGACATTGAACTCCCCAGGGAGAAGGAAACTATTCTCAGTTGGTCTACCCAGAGAGAATAGATAGGCTATCTTTTAGTCTATCCAGAAGTGGAATATCTTAATTTATCCGGGGAGAATATGTATCTTTCCTACACCAGAGGTTCAGTTTAAACATTTCCCTCACCCCTGAATCCCAGACAGATCAGCGCGTCATCAACACGGCACAGTGTCAGTAGAGATGTGGGAGCTTCCTTCTTTAGATTATAGATCTCTCTTTGATAGTATGAACATTTTCCTTATCTAACTACCCACAGAGGCCTTCAAATGATACTTCACTGTGACATCGGCAAAACTGTTTCTTCCTCGATTGAAACTAATCGGATGTTAAAAACGGTACAATCTGAAAGTCACATCAGCGCATGAGGCCACGCACTCCATATTTAGAGGCGCGTGTAAAAGCTTTTAATGTTGCCTTTCTCAATGTTCCTCGTGGGACTAGAATATCCTAGCAGCAACTTGAAACTAATTGAAGCAGTCAGGATATGTGATTGGGTGAGATTGTTGTCGGCTCAATGTGATGTTAATGAAAGGGGGGCCACAAAATTGTGAATCAACTATAATGGTATAGAAAAGTATTTTGTTATCAAAAATAACAGTTATCAAAAATATCTTGTTAAAAAATATATTGGTGTAGTTCAGCCCAGTGTATAACAAAATACTCAGAAATAATTAAAATATGTATTGTCCAAATAATTGTAATAGAAATTCTGCCCATCTCTGATCATAGATCAATAACTCAGCATCAACAACTAACCTGGCTCTGGCAAGCAACACTGAAGCATGCATGAGAGCACCAGCTGTTCTGGATGACTGTGTGATTACGCTCTCCGTAGCCGATGTGAGCAAGACCTTTAAACAGGTCAACATTCACAAAGCCGCGAGGCCAGACAAATTACCAGGACGTGAACTCAAAGCAGGCAAGTGTCTTCACTGACATGTTCAAACTCTCCCTGGCTGAGTCTGTAATACCTACATGTTTCAAACAGACCACGATAGTCCCTGTGCCCAAAAAAGCGAATGTAACCTGCCTAAATTATTACTGCCCCGTAGCACTCATGTCGGTAGCCATGAAGTGCTTTGAAAGGCTGGTCATGTCTCACATCAACACCATCATCCCAGAAACCCTAGACCCACTCCAATTTGCATACCGCCCCAACAGATCCACAGATGATGCAATCTCTATTGCACTCCACACTGCCCTTTCCCACCTGGACAAAAGGAACACCTATGTGAGAATGCTATTCATTGACTACAGCTCAGCGTTCAACACCATAGTGCCCTCAAAGCTCATCACTAAGCTAAGGACCCTGGGACTAAACACCTCCCTCTGCAACTGGATCCTGGACTTCCTGACAGGCCGCCCCCAGGTGGTGAGGGTCGGCAACAACACACAAGACAAAGGAGCTGATCGTGGACTGTAGGAAAAGGAGGGCCGAACAGGACTCATTAACATCGACGGGACTGTAGTGGAGCAGGACTGTAGTGGAGCGGGTCGAGAGTTTCAAGTTCCTTGGTGTCCACATCTATCATGATCCAAAACCACCAAGACAGTTGGCACGACAACACCATTTCCCCCTACGGAGACTGAAAATACTTGGTCCTCAGATCCTCAAAAAGTTCTTCAACTGCACCATTGAGAGCATCCTGACCGGTTGCATCACCGCTTGGTGGCATGGCAACTGCTCGGTCTCTGACCGCAAGGCACTACAGAGGGTACTGCGTACGGCCCAGTACATCACTGGGGCCAAGCTTCCTGCCATCCAGGACCTCTATACCAGGCGGTGTCAGAGGAAGGCCCTAAAAATTGTCAAAGACTCCAGCCACCCCAGTCATAGACTGTTCTCTTTGCTACCTCACGGCAAGCGGTACAGGGGCGCCAAGTCTAGCTCCGAGAGGCTCCTTAACAGCTTCTACCCCCAAGTCATAAGACTGCTGAACAATTAATCAAATGGCCACCCGGATGATTTATATTGACCCCCTTTGTTTTTACACTGCTGCAACTCGCTGTTTATTATCTATGCATAGTCACTTTACAAATGACCTCGACTAACCTGTACCCCCGCACATTGACTCTGTACCGGTACCCCCTGTATATAGCCTCCACATTGACTCTGTACCGTAACACCCTGTATATAGCCTCCACATTGACTCTGTACCGGTACCCCCTGTATTTAGCCTCCACATTGACTCTGTACCGTAACACCCTGTATATAGCCTCCACATTGACTCTGTACCGGTACCCCCTGTATTTAGCCTCCACATTGACTCTGTACCGTAACACCCTGTATATAGCCTCCACATTGACTCTGTACCGGTACCCCCTGTATATAGCCTCCAGATTGACTCTGTACAGTAACACCCTGTATATAGCCTCCACATTGACTCTGTACCGTAACACCCTGTATATAGCCTCCACATTGACTCTGTACCGGTACCCCTTGTATATAGCCTCCACATTGACTCTGTACTGTAACACCCTGTATAGAGCCTCCACATTGACTCTGTACTGTAACACCCTGTATATAGCCTCCACATTGACTCTGTACCGGTACCCCCTGTATATAGCCTCCACATTGACTCTGTACCGGTACCCCCTGTATACAGCCTCCACATTGACTCTGTACCAGTACCCCCTGTATATAGCCTCCACATTGACTCTGTACCGGTACCCCCTGTATATAGCCTCCACATTGACTCTGTACCGTAACACCCTGTATATAGCCTCCACATTGACTCTGTACCGGTACCCCCTGTATATAGCCTCCACATTGACTCTGTACCGGTACCCCCTGTATATAGCCTCCACATTGACTCTGTACTGGTACCCCCTGTATATAGCCTCCACATTGACTCTGTACCGGTACCCCCTGTATATAGCCTCCAGATTGACTCTGTACAGTAACACCCTGTATATAGCCTCCACATTGACTCTGTACAGTAACACCCTGTATATAGCCTCCACATTGACTCTGTACCGGTACCCCCTGTATATAGCCTCCACATTGACTCTGTACCGTAACACCCTGTATATAGCCTCCACATTGACTCTGTACCGTAACACCCTGTATATAGCCTCCACATTGACTCTGTACCGTAACACCCTGTATAGAGCCTCATTGTTGTTATGTAAATGTCTTGTGTTACTTTTTGATTGATTCAATATATTTACTTTAGTTTATTTAGTAAATATTTTATTACCTCTATTTCTTGAACTGCATTGTGGGTTAAGGGCTTGTAAGTAAACATTCGGTGCATGTGACAAATAACATTTGTTTGATTTAAGTGACCTAATGTGTTCTGTCCAATATTTAACCAAATGTAGTTGTTTTTAACACAGCAGCGGTTTTTATTTATAGTGTGAACATTCTTTTAATCCCACCCACAGGCTCCACAATATCGCCGAAACACCACAAACTAAAAACAGATAGTTTGGGCTCTATTCAATCAGATTTGTTTTGCCAACATCCGCATAGCGTTTGGAGGTGGAACTGCATTTAAGAGCTGTCAAATCCACAAGCGGCTCCTGGCATTACACCTAAAGCGGACATCGCCATTGGCTACAGCGAGTCGCATTAACAGAAATGTTGCAGCCTTGTTCACATCTCGATTAGGATGATAGAATTCGTCGTTATTTAATTTAATGATTTTTCAAAATCGTCATTATTTCTATATAGCCTGCACTTTCTCATCTTGAACTTCTAACGCGAGTGAGGCAGGTGGAGGCTTTGTGACAATGATTGCAAGAGCAGCTGCTCACCACCAAAACATCCGCTATGGGGGTTTTCTGCTAACACTTGATCTGATTGAATCTCGGTCTTAATCAAGACACACACGCACGCACACGCGCGTACACACACACACACCCAATGTGTTTTGGCTTTTAGCCTTCTGGAGGGTTTTGATGTAGTTAACATAGATATGTTCATATTATTGTTCTATTTAAATATTACTCTGAGTGGACAAAACATTAAGAACACCTGCAGTGATAATAGTATTGTAATATTACACTGAGTGGACAAAACATTAAGAACACCTGCAGTGATAATAGTATTGTAATATTACACTGAGTGGACAAAACATTAAGAACACCTGCAGTAATAATAGTATTGTAATATTACACTGAGTGGATGAAACATTAAGAACACCTGCAGTGATAATAGTATTGTAATATTACACTGAGCTGCTCTTTCCATGACAGACTGACCAGGTGAATCCAGGTGAAAGCTATGATCCCTTATTGATGTCAGTTAAATCCACTTCAATCAGTGTAGATGAAGGGGAGGAGACGGGTTAAAGAAAGATTTTTAAGCCTTGACACAATTGAGACATGGAATTGTGTATGTGTGCCATTCAGAGGGTGAATTGGCAAGACAAAACATTTAAGTGCCTTTGAACAAGGGTATGGTAGTAGGTGCCAGGCGCACTAGGTTTGTGTGAAGAACTGCAACGCTGCTGGGTTTTTCACAATCAAACAGTCCCTTTGTGTATTAATTAAGAACGGTCTACCACCCAATGGGCATCCAGCCAACTTGACACAACTGTGGGAAACATTGGGGTCAACATGGGCCAGCATCCCTGTTCGACGCTATCGACACCAGGTAGAGTCCCTGATAGAACCGAGGCAGTTGGAAGGGGGGGAAAATGGAAGGGAGGGGTGCACCTCAATATTAGGAATGTGGTCCTAACTCTTGTTATATACTCTTGAGTATATATAGTGTCACTGTGGTTTCCCATTTGAACTAATGCCCTTCTCCGTCGTTTTAACAATAAAGTCACTTTTTTTTTTTTATGTTTTTTTTTTTTTTGTAAACTGAGAAATTATAGTGTATCTGTATCCACCTCAAATAGTTTGTTTCTGTCGTGGTGTGTTACCTAACAGCAGAGTTAGCCTATAGCTAGCCCAGATCTTTAATTCACACCATTTACTGTCTCTCATCAGTAGACTAACACTGTGTAACCTGCCCTTAATCTAATTTAAATAGGTGGTTATATTTTATATTTACAATTGACCAAACTACCAAAGAACAACCATTCTATTTAATTGCCAGGCAATATGACATTTTCAAGTATTTACCAAATGTGTTTTTTTTTTTTTTTTAACACACATTTGGTAAATACTTAAAAATGCAGCAAAATGAATTAATTTAAAGTCTTCATAAAACCATAGAGTTATCACCTGAAATAGGGTAAAATAGTATTAGAAAAAATATATTGTTATTATAAAATGTCTGATAATTATTAAGTTATAGAAGAAAACAAAGGAATCAAACATAAATTAGTGGTAAGAAAGATTGAACAAATACATAAATTACCACAATATGTTTCCCACTATAATACATTATATGATGTATAATAAAATGCAGAACAGAGTAGAAAATAATAGAATGTAATAAAATAGAACAGAATAGAATAGAACAGAATAGAACAGAACAGAATAGAATAGAACAGAATAGAACAGAATAAAACAGAACAGAACAGAATAGAACAGAATAGAACAGAATAAAACAGAATAAAACAGAATAGAACAGATTAAAACAGAATAGAATAGAATAGAACAGAATAGAACAGATTAAAACAGAATAGAACAGATTAAAACAGAACAGAATAGAACAGAATATAACAGAACAGAATAGAGCAGAATAGAACAGATTAAAACAGAATAGAACAGAATAGAACAGAATAAAACAGAATAAAACAGAATAGAACAGATTAAAACAGAATAGAACAGAATAGAACAGAATAGAACAGATTAAAACAGAATATAACAGATTAAAACAGAACAGAATATAACAGAACAGAACAGAATATAACAGAACAGAACAGAATATAACAGATTAAAACAGAACAGAACAGAATATAACAGAACAGAACAGAATATAACAGATTAAAACAGAACAGAATAAAACAGAACAGAACAGAACAGAACAGAACAGATTAAAACAGAATAGAACAGAAAAGACCGTTCCCAGTTGGGTTAGTGTGTTTCTCAGTGAGAGCACCGTTAACACATTAACATCTGAATCAGAAAGGAAAATAGACACACATTCAACTCACTGATCCGCTCAGAGCCGGGGTTAATCACCCTCCATTCACTGCACCGTGTGTGTGTGTGTGTGTGTGTGTGTGTGTGTGTGTGTGTGTGTGTGTGTGTGTGTGTGTGTGTGTGTGTGTGTGTGTGTGTGTGTGTGTGTGCTTGCGTGTGTGAGGGAGGGAGATAACTGGTGATCAGAAGACCCGTCAGAAGTAGAAAGGGTGGCTGACAGATGGGAGGAGAGCCAGAGACAGTGCGAGACAAAGAGCAGGAAATTGAGCGAGCCCAGAAAATTGAGAGGAACAGAGCTGAACCGTGTGCAGCCCGCGTGGCCCTTCCACGGAGGATCAGTGACATATATAAAAAAGAAAGAACCGTTAGGCCGCACAGGAGAGGAGAACCGGCTCGAGAAATAGCACTGCACCAGCCCGGGTATAGAGATGCACTGGTCATTCTGTCTCTGGGGCAGGTTATCAAAACACCCTAATTAATAAGCTATCAGACAGGTACGAGTCACTGTGCCCTTCCCTGCTCCTTCTCAACTCCACACGTATATCTGGGGAGGAGGGGTACCTAACCCAACCTAACCGTACAACAACATCTCAGTCACAAAATGGCTGCCGCCCCTCAATCTTTCCACAGCTTCAATGTTCTCCTTGCTTTCATTGAAGGAAAAGTACTATTTCATTCATGCCATTTCCGTTCATTCATCAGCGCGCAGGCCAGCATACTCTCCGAGTTCCATCTCCTCTTATCAATGGAGCTGACGTCAGTCGCGCCGCATCACGAGGTCAGGGGGGGGGAGGGGGGGGGGGGATATAAAGGAAAGTTGCACTGGCCGTGGTGCTGAAAACTCTCCTCACGACGCACAGATGCGACAACTGAAGTGTTTTTTGACAGTTGTTCGTTGAGAAACAAACACATCACAAAACTGTTGACCCAAAATAAAACACCAATATCACTTTTTCCAGATAGTCCAGTCGCCCGAGAGAAGAGGTTGAAGAAGTTGAAACTGTTTATGAATCATTTATGAAGTGTAGATAGACTGAGAGACTACCAGAGGCACAAGATACAGCACTTCTCCCTCGCAGGAATACAGGTGAGTTGCAACGTCTCTTTCTCTCTCTTTCCTTCTTCAATCTATCCATCTCTCTTTCTCTCTCTTTCCTTCGTCAATCTATCCATCTCTCTTTCCTTTTCTCTGTTTCTCTCCCACACCAGGCGCGGTAACGGTTGTCTGTTGGCTAATACATGTTGATATTATAACTAAACTCTCTGGGGAATGAACACGTCAGGAGTATTAGAGGACTCTCCTTGGTTGGAAACTATAATAATGGTCGGTTGATTTATCTAAAAGGAGCCGTTTACAGAACAGAGTGACTTGAAGGCATCTAAAGGAGTGCGTAAAGGCGGAGGAAGACAGTGTGGGCATGTTCTGCTGGAACTACCTATATGATACGGTGTGTTAAACATCAATTAGGTTGTCAGAGGAACAACTCTCGGTTTGTCCCCTGCTGTGTATTTGTTTGCAATTAAAGGAACATTTTATTGTATCTTGAACAATCTGAATAGACTGTAGGGTTGAAGAAGTCCCGTTTTCGTGGGGTTGGAAAGTCTGAAGAAGCGCAGCGACGGTGTGGCAAAGGGCATGTAGAATTATAGTTAATATCGCCTATAATAACTATTGCAGACTTAATATGTGATTGGGCTCGACACCCTAAAATGTAAAATTATAGTTATAATATTAAAGGCTATAGGTTAGGCTAAAGACACTCCAAATTTGAAAGCGGTCTAGAGAATTAATATAGGCTATTGTAAAAAAATGATGAAACTTACAAATCCCGAACTAAATATTTAGCCATAGCCTGGGGCCTGAATCATGGATTAAATGAGTGTCTCTTTGGCTTTTAGTGCCTTTTTTCACAATATCACAATATTTTCCGGAATGGGTATAGGATATTTAGTATTTGCTTTCCTCACAAGAACGAAATTCTCTCGCAATTGGTGCCCAACTCGTCATGGTTAGTTTGAAAATTCAAATGGGCATTTATAACGTAGGCAATATAGACACATTTATCCGTCACCATTTTGGCTACGTGGTGAATATATCAGATTCGCTCTATTTTAAATAGGCGTATAGAATCTAGATGCCTTCTTCTCTCGCTCCTCGACTGAATGTGACCACCCCCAAAAAAAACAGCACAGACGAGTAATTCATACACAGATCCGGAAAAATCGAGAGACCGTTCTTTCTGACGTTCTACATACCTTAAACGCTCTTTCTGACATTCTACATACCTTACCGTCCGACTTCGGACAGAGACGCGAGGTGTCATAATAACGAACTCAGCGGTGAATAGTTGAACGGAACCAGAGAGTGGGTTAACATTAACAACGTGGCTCGCGGTTTTACGCATGGCTGTCCTGGTGCGCAGCGCAGGCAGACGACTCGGGCTCGTGTCCATATGGAAGCATCGGAATGCAGCTGCGCGTGTTGCTGCCGCTAGACAAAATAAACAGAACGCGAACACCTTCATACTGTCGGTGTTGTACGGTCGCTGGTCGCTGTCATTATTCCGCATGAATGACGCTTTGAAGCCGGTAGTCCGTATGTCTTGTTTTGGTGGATGAGTTGAGGACGGTGCTTTTTTCACACGGGAAAATATGGGAGAATATGTCCATGCAATTTACATACCAACTTTGACCGTTTTGAGTTTACAATTTTGTACTCCAAAAATGTATAGATTTTAACGGCTCGTCGTCAGATATGATTCGGTAGAAACGGCTCGTCGTCAGATAGGATTCGGTAGACACGGCTGGTCGTCATATAATCTCTCGTGGACAGATTCTGTGTGTAAACAACTCACGTAGAATGATTATTTTTCATCATTGATTATTTGTAGCCTATGAACCAGGATTCGACGAAGGCTATGCTTAAACTGGGGAGGTGATTTCAACCCCGTGTGCGGATGATAAACGGGTTCCACTAGATTCCACAGCCACAAAGTCAAAATTGGCTACATCTTAGGGTTGATGAAAACAAAATTATTTTTTGGGGCCATGATAAACACGGGTGAAATTAGGGGAAGGGATGGGTTTGGCCATGATAAACACGGGTGAAATTAGGGGAAGGGATGGGTTTGGCCATGATAAACACGGGTGAAATTAGGGGAAGGGATGGGTTTGGCCCATGATAAACACGGGTGAAATTAGGGGAAGGGATGGGTTTGGCCATGATAAACACGGGTGAAATTAGGGGAAGGGATGGGTTTGGCCATGATAAACACGGGTGAAATTAGGGGAAGGGATGGGTTTGGCCCATGATAAACACGGGTGAAATTAGCGGAAGGGATGGGTTTGGCCATGATAAACACGGGTGAAATTAGGGGAAGGGATGGGTTTGGCCCATGATAAACACGGGTGAAATTAGGGGAAGGGATGGGTTTGGCCATGATAAACACGGGTGAAATTAGGGGAAGGGATGGGTTTGGCCATGATAAACACGGGTGAAATTAGGGGAAGGGATGGGTTTGGCCATGATAAACACGGGTGAAATTAGGGGAAGGGATGGGTTTGGCCCATGATAAACACGGGTGAAATTAGCGGAAGGGATGGGTTTGGCCATGATAAACACGGGTGAAATTAGGGGAAGGGATGGGTTTGGCCCATGATAAACACGGGTGAAATTAGCGGAAGGGATGGGTTTGGCCATGATAAACACGGGTGAAATTAGTGGAAGGGATGGGTTTGGCCCATGATAAACACGGGTGAAATTAGTGGAAGGGATGGGTTTGGCCCATGATAAACACGGGTGAAATTAGCGGAAGGGATGGGTTTGGCCATGATAAACACGGGTGAAATTAGTGGAAGGGATGGGTTTGGCCCATGATAAACACGGGTGAAATTAGCGGAAGGGATGGGTTTGGCCCATGATAAACACGGGTGAAATTAGTGGAAGGGTTTGGCCGAGAGTTTCCCTTTGCGAGGGAGGGAGACTTCGCTTCCACAATTGTTAACAGCATTCCCCCCAAAAGTGACACATGATAATTTTACTTCTGGGTAACCAAAATTAGTCATCAGATAATGTCCTTTAGAGTGGGGTAATTATATGTGTCCTTTTTCACCCATGTAAAATGTCCCCTGAGACAGGTTCGGAGATTGGGGTCACGGCCAGGGATCAGCCGTTATCAACGGCAACCCCCGGAGCGTTCACATGTCAGTCATTCAGCAGAGAGCGATTTACAGTAATGAGTAATGAGTGCATACATTTTCACATGGGAATCAAACCCACAACCCTGGCGTTGCAAGTGCCATGCTCAACCAGCTGATCCACACGGGACCAATTAGGGTGAAGTGCCTTGTTCTAAAGCACATTAACAGATTATTCACCTTGTTGGCTTGGAGATTTGAACTGGCGAACTTGACGAGTTACTGGTCCAACGCTCTTACCGCTAGGCTACGTGCCTCTTACCGCTAGGCTACTTGCCTCTTACCGCTAGGCTACTTGCCTCTTACCGCTAGGCTACTTGCCTCTTACCGCTAGGCTACTTGCCTCTTACCGCAGGCTACCTGCCTCTTACCGCTAGGCTACGTGCCTCTTACCGCTAGGCTACGTGCCTCTTACCGCTAGGCTACTTGCCTCTTACCGCTAGGCTACTTGCCTCTTACCGCTAGGCTACTTGCCTCTTACTGCTAGGCTACTTGCCTCTTACCGCTAGGCTACTTGCCTCTTACCGCTAGGCTACCTGCCTCTTACCGCTAGCCTACTTGCCTCTTACCGCTAGGCTACTTGCCTCTTACCGCTAGCCTACTTGCCTCTTACCGCTAGCCTACTTGCCTCTTACCGCTAGGCTACCTGCCTCTTACCGCTAGCCTACTTGCCTCTTACCGCTAGGCTATCTGCTGAATGTGACAGCCAGTAGGAAGCAGATATAAGGCCGACAGCTGCTCTCCGCAGGGTTAACGCTGCTGCTGCCTGTATACAGCTTCTACACCACAGAATACGTCTCTCCAATCTTTATATTTTTCACATGCATTGGTTTGTTTTTTGTTTTTTCTATATAGAGATTTATCAAATCATGATTTATTTAAAGTGCATTTTACATGTCTCAACACACTTTGCAGAAAGAAAAAAAAATGGGAAAAAAAGAGAAAATAAAAGACATGATTGTGGTAAAACATTAAAAACAGGAAACAACAAAGAGAGGAAGATCAGAGAAACACAAATGGGACAGAAAACGGTACAACATTAGGGAATCCAATAGAACAGCGTGACAGAGAGTCCAAGAGAGGGGAGGTTCTATATAAACGGGATCTAGACAAAAATATATGATAAAACATTTATTTTTTAAATATGTTTATTTATTATTATATCCGTAATCAAAAACGCTATAGAAATCACATTATTATTATTATTTGTACTGCACCTGTCTCTTTACAACATCTAACCCATTAATTAGAGAACAGACACAGTGGAATACACAGTACTATATTGACACTGATAAAAGGGATGTGATTTCCTGCTTTTCTGAAGCCATTTTATTCATCCATCATTTAAATGGACACTGAGAAATTCTGGCAATTATAATAATAATAATAAATAAATAATAACACATTTAATTTGTATAGTGCTTTTCATTACAGTATTATCTCAAAGCTCTACATTAAAAAATTAAAAAAATTATGATAATAAAAAATAAAAATAAATGCAATATAAGCATTATACATTTAGAATCAAGGCAGGAAATAGCAATTATACATTCTAAAAGGATTTTACAGATTAGGACTAGAAGAAAGACCGTCTGTAGAAATGGGTTTTAAGGCCCGTTTTAAAAGTTGCTTGTGATGGAGCGCCTCTCAGATGGTCAGGGAGAGAATTCCATAGGCGAGGGGCAAGAGAGCAGAAGGCCCCATAGTACGGAGATGTGTCATGGGGACTTGAAGCAGCGGAGAGTTGCCGGAGCGGAGAGTGTTCTGGAGAAGCTATAGTGATTGTCTGGAAGGCCAATAGAGTGTTCTGGAGAAGCTGTAGTGATTGGCTGGAAGGCCAATAGAGTGTTCTGGAGAAGCTATAGTGATTTGGCTGGAAGGCCAATAGAGTGTTCTGGAGAAGCTGTAGTGATTGGCTGGAAGGCCAATAGAGTGTTCTGGAGAAGCTATAGTGATTTGTCTGGAAGGCCCCCGAATAGAGCGTTTGCCGTAGTCAATCCGGGAGAAGATGTAGGCATGGATGAGTTTCTCTGCATCTGGCTGGGAGAGCGATGCTTTCTTAGATGGAAAAATGATATCAAACTTGACTCCCGGGATGGAGATGACAGTGGCTTGACCGTCAATTGTAGGACAGACGTTTACGGCAGTGGTGACCTACTTGACCCAATAAGCCACAGTCTTGCTGCTGTTCAGCTGGAAGAAGTTCTCTTACATCCCTGATGTCACCTAGGCAGCTGCCAAGTTTAGCTGAGATGCTATCTGGCTGGGTGTACACGTAGACCTGAGGATCATCAGCGTAGCAGTGGACGTTCATGTTATAGTCTCTGAGGATTTGGCTGAGACGGAGCATGTATTAGACTAGGAACAGAACAGGTCCCGTATCCTGTATTTTCAGAGTCGGAAGAACTCGTTTTGTAAGCATTGGCTTGGAAAGATACCTCTAACTTATTTTACACTGTACACAGAGACATACGAATGGTATCCATAATTTCATCTGATTCAGGGGAAGTAGAAAATTACCCAAATTTCTCACTATCCCTTTAAACAAGTTGGCTGTAGTCCAAATTATAGAAACAGTTTACAACCATCATGCTTCCTTCCTTCCTTCCTTCCTTCCTTCCTTCCTTCCTTCCTTCCTTCCTTCCTTCCTTCCTTCCTTCCTTCCTTCCTTCCTTCCTTCCTTCCTTCCTCCTCTTCCTTCCTTCCCTCCCTCCCTGCACCCTCCCACCCTATTCCCTCCCGCCCTCCCTCCCTGCTCCCTCCCTCCCTCCCTCTCTCCCCCCTCCCTGCTCCCTCCCTCCCAGCTCCCTCCCTCCCTCTCCCACCCTTCCCTCCCTGCTCCCTCCCTCCCTCCCTGCTCTCTCCCTCCCTCCCTCCCTCCCTCCCTCCCTCCCTCCCTCCCTCCCTCCCTCCCTCCCTCCCTGATCCCTCCCTCCCTCCTCCCTCCCTCCCTCCCTGCTCCCTCCCACCCTCCCTGCTCCATCTCTCCTCCCTCCCTGCTCCCTCCCTCCCTGCTCCCTCCCTGCCCCCTCCCTGCTCCCTCCCTCCCTCCCTGCTCCCTCCCTCCCTCCCTTCTCAGATTATGACAACAATACAGCATGGTAAATGTCACCGTCTTCTTAAAAATGATTTTACAACAGTCTGCTCAATGTCCCCCCCCCCCCCCCCCCCCCCCTTACAGGTGCTCGGACCCCCCTCCTGCCCATTCTGTATGGTCATGACCAGTCGCCACGCCCCCTCCACAGCCCAACTCATCCTGTTAGTCCTGCTCACTGTCACTCCACGGCTGACCGCCACCCCTGTGGGTGGGGATGGGCAGGGGGAGGGGCACTCTAGGACTCACCATAAAGAGGACGGCCTCAACCCCCTCCATAGCCCTCTAGAAATCAGCCCCAGCCCCCTCCGCTACCCCTTGGACCAGACCCAGGACCGGATAGAGGACCAGGTACAGAGCCAGGAACAGAGCTATGGTGGCCCCACAAACATGGACCCTGCCCGGGCTCTAGCTGCTATGCTACTGGAGGCCCTGGACCACACTAGGAGAGGACAGACACAGGAGAGAGGAGAGGGGGACCCAGTCCCTTTGGAGGAGAGAAGGGATGAGGAGACAAGGAGAGAGGTTGGGAGAGAGGAGGAGGAGGAGGAAATGAGGGTGGGGGAGAGAAAGATGGAACAGCTAGGACCAGCACTAGTGGCAGTAGCTCTGGGAGAGGAGTTAAGAGAGATAGAGGAAGAGGAGGAGAGGGAGGAGAGGAAGAGGTCAGAGGACAGAGGCTGGCTTCTAGAGATAGAGGGGGACAGAGCTGGTGGTGGGAGTGAGGAGGGAGGACTGCAGAAGGAAGAGGAGGAGGAGGAAGGTGAAGCAGGGAGATGGGGAGGTGAGAAGGAGAAAAGAGCAGAGGGGAGTAGGACAGGAGAGGAGGGGAGGCCTAGTGACCCGTCTCTCCAGGAGAAAAGAGCAGAGGGGAGTAGGATAGGAGAGGAGGGGAGGCCTATTGACCTCCAGCGGAAGGCTCGGGGCTACTTCCAGAACATAGACCTCGGTCTCCAAGACAATGAGATTCTTCCCCCTCTGAAGGGGTATAAGGCCTATAACACCCAGCTGGCACAAGCTGGGAAAAAGCTGCACTGGGAAGAGGAGCGGGCACGCAACACACCCCTGGTGGGCAACTTCATGGACGACTTTGAGAATGAAGCAGAGGAGGAGGAGGCGGCTCTGTCGATGGTGGAGGAGGAGGAGGCTCGGGCACGCGCAGAGCAGCAGGAGGTGCAACGGCAGCAGGAGGAGGCAGAGAGGGCTAGAGAGGAGGAGCAGAGGCTGGCGGACATCGCCTCGGACATGTTGCTGCAGTACATGGGGAGACAGAAGCAGCAGGGGGCGCCCTACCTCACGGCCAGACAGAAACAAAAGGGGGCGCCCTACCTCATGGCCAGACAGAAGGCCGGCGCCAACGCTGCTGAAGACAAGCGCTCCGAGGAGGTGGTAACCGACGGCGACGACCTGGATCAGCAGATGATTGACAGGCTGATCGAGATCAGCAGCAAGCTGCACCTGCCGGCCGACGACGTGGTCCAGATCATCTCCAACGTAGAGGAGAAGAAGAAGAGGAAGAAGCTGACTTCGCTTAGCAACCCGGTCGCCCCGCGTTACCGGCCCCTAGTTCCCCCTCCCCTAGTGACGGGCCCCATGTACCACTACACAGCCTCCTCCAACCCCAAGAAGGACCCTTACTACCAGCCCTACAAGAACAAGTGGAACAAGGACAGAGCAAAGGCTAAGGCCTACAAGCAGGACGTTTGGTTCAAACCCCAGAAACAGAAGGATGTCTGGTTCAAACCCCAGAAACAGTTCCTAGCCTTCCCGTCCTACCCCTACTACCAGAAACCCTACCGAGCCTACTACCCTGTGTTCTTCCCCTACCCCAAACCCCAGTACTACGACAATACTCCCATGGGGGAGGAGCTACCCCACAGCCCGCCCTCGGACTATGAGCTTCGGCCTACCAGGCGCAGACACAGGGCCGGGGGCAGGGCCAGAGGTGGAAGTAGGCATGGCTGGAGACAGCAACCCCTCCCACCCCGTCTTCCCTCCTCTCCCTACATCTCCAATTACATCCTGCCACACCCCCGGACATATCAGCCCCTGCCTAAACCCCTCTCCCCCCAGAACAGGGCCAGGCCCCCCCCGTACTACTACCCCTCAGGGCCTGGGGGCTTGGGTGTAGCTGGGGGGAGGGCGGGAGGGGACTATGAAGACGATGATGGGCTGGTTCCTCAGCTGGACAGTCAAGAGGAATTGGAGAACTTTATATCCAAAATATACATGAAACGCAGAATGTACTAGAGACAGAAGGACAGACACTACTGCAGGACAAAAGGACCAAACAGGGGAGGGAAGAGAGGGAGTAAATAGGATTGGATGAGAGAGAAGGATAGGATTGGATGAGAGAGAAGGATAGGATTGGATGAGAGAGAAGGATAGGATTGGATGAGAGAGAAGAAAGAAAGAGAGGGTGGTGGTGAAAGATTGCTTTTCTGTTGTTTTTCACTTTGTCGTTTCTTTGTTTTATTTGTGACCAGGGAAAGGAGGGAGGAGGGGGAGATGTTGACGTTGTGAGTCAGAACCTCCGGTCTATCCGGATCAGGGGAGCTGCTGGTGTCTGCTTTCATTCAGGTCTGTCTCTGACGTTGGGGCACAACCAGAGAGTTTGGAGAGGGAGGGGGTTTAGAACCAACAACATGGTGCTGACAACAGGAGATTCATGTTTACAGAATCATCTATAGACGGGTTAACTGACAACGTCACCAAAAAGACGCTTCACTGGGGCCAGATTTACATGTGTTGTTGTGATTCTGGATGTCCAGATCGCTAGAAACGATGACAAGAAGCCGACGTGGGGAAACGTAGGCGGCTCGTTTCAGCTCGTTGTGTCTTGTTATTGATACCGTGTCTTGTTTTGAGGTGTTTTGACTGATGTCGTATTAATGCTAATATGGCAAATAAAAATTGCTAGCTAGCTAACCAACAACTGCAACAATATATTTGCGAGACAACAAGTGCTCATTGTACAAATGTATTTATGTTTCCAGTAAACATTTTGAGACTAAATATAGTTGACATGTCGTCAACAGTTTAAGCCCGTCTGTTTTGCCCCAGAGATACGCACGCCTCGGTTTTGTTGCTAAACAACCAACCCGTCTGTCTTTCCTTTCAGAGATTCGGGAAAATGTCTTAAGTTGTGTTTTTTTGTTAACATCAGCTGATCTCTTACTAAGGTACCAAACACAGTCATAGATTCCAGGACTCTTCAGATAGAGGTGTTATGATTCTACCTGTTCTAATACCAATACCATAATAATACTGACATAGGAAATAGACTTTAACGTAAAATAAGTAATTTTTTTTTACCTATTTAGGACCGCATTCCGCGTGTTTACAGGTTTTGAAACAGGGTTGAAACAAAAAAAACCTTGACAGTTAACAGTTAAGACATTAATTCAGACGGGTTAAGATTAGGACTAAGGTTTGGGATGATGTTATATATAATATATAAACAAGAAAAACAAAAACAAAGCTATTTAACATCAACTAGGCACTAGAGTTGTTGATGGTGGACTCAGTTGTAGGCAGCCTGTTGTGGGCCCATAGTAGTAGGACTCTGTTATGTGTCCCGGTCTCCTTAGTTACAACCTGATTGACTTCCATAGAGGGACCAGTTATTCACTACTCAGGAGCTATAAGGTCACACACATCTCTCAACTACTAGAAGTCACTATGTCATATTATTTCCAAAGGATATTAAGAAAGAGGGGAGAATTTTTATTTATTTAATTTAACCTTTATTTAACTAGACCAGTCAGTTAAGACTGCTGCTTCTGTCTCCCCAAACCCGGACGACGCTGGGCCAAACCCGGACGACGCCGGGCCCGGATGACGCTGGGCCAATTGTGCATCTCCCTATGGGACTCCCAATTACAGCCGGATGTGATACAGCCTGGATTCAAACCAGGGTGTTTGTAGTGACACCTCAAGCACTGAGATGCAGTGCCTTAGACCACTGCGCCACTCGGGAGCCCTGAGGAAGAGGGGAGGGGAAGAGGGGAGAGGAGAGGAAGATGGGAGAGGAGAGAAGGAGAGGAAGAGGGGAAGAGGGGAGAGGAGGAGAGGAAGAGGGGAGAGGGGAGAGGAGGAGAGGAAGAGGGGAGAGGAGGAGAGGAAGAGGGGAAGAGGGGAGAGGAGGAGAGGAGAGGAGGAGAGGAAGAGGGGAAGAGGGGAGAGGAGGAGAGGAAGAGGGGAAGAGGGGAGAGGAGGAGAGGAAGGGGGGAGAGGAGGAGAGGAGGAGAGGAAGAGGGGAGAGGAGGAGAGGAAGGGGGAGAGGAGGAGAGGAGGAGGGGAAGAGAGGAGGAGAGGAGAGGAGGAGAGGAAGAGGGGAAGAGGGGAGAGGAGGAGAGGAAGGGGGGAGAGGAGGAGAGGAAGAGGGGAGAGGAGGAGAGGAAGAGGGGAGAGGAGGAGAGGAAGAGGGGAGAGGAGGAGAGGAAGAGGGGAGAGGAGAGGAGGAGAGGAAGAGGGGAGAGGAGGAGAGGAAGAGGGGAGAGGAGGAGGGAGGGTGAGCTAGGAGAGCTTGACCTGATAAATCTGCACGTCTTTCTACTTAAAAAAATAATAAAAAATAACATTTTTACAAAAAAAAAAAAAAAAATCCAGTGAGGAGAAATACGTAGTGGTGTTTGTTTCTCCGATTCAATTGTGATCTAAAAAAAGTGAGAATGTAAAACTCGGGGGCCAGAGAAAAGCTCTGTCCTGTGAAAGGACTGTTGTGTTGTCGTGACCATATCTCCTTCGGGCTTGTAAGATGTACAGTTCATGTGAAATAAATGCCCTTCTGTGCAACGTGTACATAACAGCATGACCCATGACTAGTTTTGCTTTAAGAAGAAAAATAAAAGCAACTATTTTATTAAAGTTCTGTTTTTTAATGCATTTTTGGACAGTTTGATGCACAGCAGAGTTCTATATGTGTGTGTGTGTGTGTGTGTGTGTGTGTGTGTGTGTGTGTGTGTGTGTGTGTGTGTGTGTGTGTGTGTGTGTGTGTGTGTGTGTGTGTGTGTGTGTGTGTGTGTGTGTGTGTGTGTGTGTGTGTGTGTGTGTGTGCAGTTAAGTGTAGAGATGTATGACTCATCCCCCAATCATGTAACTAAGGACTGTTCTTGAGCACGATGCAATGCGGAGTGCCTGGATACTGTCCTTAGCCGTGGTATATTGGCCACAAACCACAAACCCCCGAGGTGCCTTATTACTATTATAAACTGGTTACCAGCACTTTCCTCTTTGTTCAAAAGACAAATTAGTGGAAGAGAGATCAGAAATGGGCTGCCCCTGTATTCACAGCCCTGGTGTATCAGGTCTGAATCAGTCCTTGATTAGAGATGAAGAATGACAACCATCCGTCCTGCAGACCTCTGGGAATGGAACTGAGAACAGAGGATCTGTATACCTTACAACGCTATATGAACGGAGAATGTTCTTCTGGCTTCCAGAACAGGGCTGCCTGTGTAAAGGCAGTCTAAGTAGGGGTTGTCAGACTCTACCCTCAGAAAGAATATGTGAATCTGAAAAAAAAACCCGGAGAAAAGACAAGAGACAATATGAAAGAAGGAGGGAGAAAGGTAAAGAGAGGGAAACAAGGTAGAGGGAGAAAAAAAATCAGAAAGAGAGAACAAATAGAAAAAGGGAGGAAGACAAACAA
Source organism: Salvelinus namaycush (assembly GCF_016432855.1). Classification (NCBI taxonomy): domain Eukaryota; kingdom Metazoa; phylum Chordata; class Actinopteri; order Salmoniformes; family Salmonidae; genus Salvelinus; species Salvelinus namaycush. Next base: position 65,140 of record NW_024061566.1, read on the forward strand.
AAGAGAGAGAGAAAGAGGGAGAGAGAAGTAAAAAAGACAGGGAGGGAAAGAGAGAGAGAGGGAGAGAGAGAGTTTGGGAAAATGAAAGGAGCTGCAGTGATTGATGAGTCACATGATTGGGGGATGAGTCATACAACGCTACACTAAATTGCAAAAGGTCTCACACACACACACACACACACACACACGAGCACACACACACACACACACACACACACACACACGCACACACACACGAGCACACACACACACACACACACACACACACGCACACACACACGAGCACGCACGAATGCACACACACAAACACATACACACTCTTTGAGCTTTATAATTTGGCGCCTGGCATTGAAGATAAAGATTAACTCATAATTGAGCCCGCCTTGATTGATGCTGTCAAGGACCAGAGCCTGGATTGATGCTGTCAGGGACCAGAGCCTTGATTGATGCTGTCAGAGACCAGAGCCTTGATTGATGCTGCCAGGGAACAGAGCCTTGATTGATGCTGCCAGGGACCAGAGCTTTAATTGATGCTGTCAGGGACCAGAGCCATGATTGATACTGTCAGAGACCAGAGCCTTGATTGATGCTGCCAGGGACCAGAGCCTTGATTGATGCTGGCAGGGACCAGAGCTTTAATTGATGCTGTCAGGGACCAGAGCCTCGATTGATGCTGTCAGCGACCAGAGCCTTGATTGATACTGTCAAGGACCAGAGCCTTAATTGATACTGCCAGGGACCAGAGCTTTAATTGATGCTGTCAAGGACCAGAGCCTTGATTGATGCTGTCAGCGACCAGAACCTTGAGTGATGCTGTCAGGGACCAGAGCCTTAATTGATACTGTCAGGGACCAGAGCCTTGATTGATGCTGTCAGGGACCAGAGCCTTGATTGATGCTGTCAGGGACCAGAGCCTTGATTGATGCTGTCAGGGACCAGAGCCTTGATTGATGCTGTCATGGACCAGAGTCTTGATTGATGCTGTTAGAGACCAGAGCCTTGGTTGATGATGTCAAGTACCAGAGCCTTGATTGATGCTGTTAGGGACCAGAGCCTTGATTGATGCTGTCAGAGACCAGAGCCTTGATTGATGCTGTCTGGGACCAGAGCCTTGATTGATGCTGTCAGGGACCAGAGCCTTGATTGATGCTGTCAGGGACCAGAGCCTTGATTGATGCTGTCAAGGACCAGAGCCTTGATTGATGCTGTTAGGGACCAGAGCCTTGCTTGATGCTGTCAGAGACCAGAGCCTTGATTGATGATGTCAAGTACCAGAGCCTTGATTGATGATGTTAGGGACCAGAGCCTTGATTGATGCTGTCAGAGACCAGAGCCTTGATTGATGCTGTCCAGGACCAGAGCCTTGATTGATGCTGTCAGGGACAAGGGCCTTGATTGATGCTGTCAGGGACCAGAGCTTTGATTGATGCTGTCAGGGACCAGAGCCTTGATTGATGCTGTTAGGGACCAGAGCCTTGATTGATGCTGTCAGGGACCAGAGCCTTAATTGATGCTGTCTGGGAACAGAGCCTTGATTTATACCTGTCAGACCCTAGAGCCTTGATTGATGCTGTCAAGGACCAGAGCCTTGATTGATGCTGTTAGGGACCAGAGCCTTGATTGATGCTGTCAGAGACCAGAGCCTTGATTGATGCTGTCAGGGACCAGAGCCTTGATTGATGCTGTCAGGGACCAGAGCCTTGATTGATGCTGTCAAGGACCAGAGCCTTGATTGATGCTGTTAGGGACCAGAGCCTTGATTGATGCTGTCAGAGACCAGCGCATTGATTGATGCTGTCCGGGACCAGAGCCTTGATTGATGCTGTCAGGGACCAGAGCCTTGATTGATGCTGTCAGGGACCAGAGCCTTGATTGATGCTGTCAAGGACCAGAGCCTTGATTGATGCTGTTAGGGACCAGAGCCTTGATTAATGCTGTCAGAGACCAGAGCCTTGATTGATGCTGTCCGGGACCAGAGCCTTGATTGATGCTGTCAGGGACAAGAGCCTTGGTTGATGCTGTCAGGGACCAGAGCTTTGATTGATGCTGTCAGGGACCAGAGCCTTGATTGATGCTATCAGGGACCAGAGCCTTGATTGATGCTGTCAGGGACCAGAGCCTTGATTGATGCTGTCAAGGACCAGAGCCTTGATTGATGCTGTCAGAGACCAGAGCCTTGATTGATGCTGTCAGGGACCAGAGCCTTGATTGATGCTGTCAAGGACCAGAGCCTTGATTGATGCTGTCAGGGACCAGAGCCTTGATTGATGCTGTCAGGGACCAGAGCCTTGATTGATGCTGTCAAGGACCACAGCCTTGATTGATGCTGTTAGGGACCAGAGCCTTGATTGATGCTGTCAGGGACCAGAGCCTTGATTGATGCTGTCAGGGACCAGAGCCTTGATTGATGCTGTCAGGGACCAGAGCCTTGATTGATTGCTGTCAGGGACCAGAGCCTTGATTGATGCTGTCAGAGACCAGAGCCTTGATTGATGCTGTCAGGGACCAGAGCCTTGATTGATGCTGTCAGAGACCAGAGCCTCGATTGATACTGTTAGGGACCAGAGCCTTGATTGATGCTGTCAGGGACCAGAGCCTTGATTGATGCTGTCAGGGACCAGAACCTTGATTGATGCTGTCAGGGACCAGAACCTTGATTGATGCTGTCAGGGACCAGAACCTTGATTGAGGCTGTCAGGGACCAGAACCTTGATTGAGGCTGTCAGGGACCAGAACCTTGATTTATGCTGTCAGGGACCAGAACCTTGATTGAGGCTGTCAGGGACCAGAACCTTGATTGATGCTGTCAGGGACCAGAACCTTGATTGAGGCTGTCAGGGACCAGAACCTTGATTGATGCTGTCAGGGACCAGAACCTTGATTTATGCTGTCAGGGACCAGAACCTTGATTGATGCTGTCAGTGACCAGAGCCTTGATTGATACTGTTAGGGACCAGAGCCTTGATTGATGCTGTCAAGGACCAGAGCCTTGATTGATGCTGTCAGAGACCAGAGCCTTGATTGATGCTGTCAGGGACCAGAGCCTTGATTGATGCTGTCAGTGACCAGAGCCTTGATTGATACTGTTAGGGACCAGAGCCTTGATTGATGCTGTCAGAGACCAGAGCCTTGATTGATGCTGTCAGGGACAAGAGCCTTGATTGATGCTGTCAGGGACCAGAGCCTTGATTGATGCTGTCAGGGACCAGAGCCTTGATTGATGCTATCAGGGACCAGAGCCTTAATTGATGCTGTCAAGGACCAGAGCCTTGATTGATGCTGTTAGGGACCAGAGCCTTGATTGATGCTGTCAGGGACAAGAGCCTTGATTGATGCTGTCAGGGACCAGAGCCTTGATTGATGCTGTCAGGGACCAGAGCCTTGATTGATGCTATCAGGGACCAGAGCCTTAATTGATGCTGTCAAGGACCAGAGCCTTGATTGATGCTGTTAGGGACCAGATCCTTGATTGATGCTGTCAGAGACCAGAGCATTGATTGATGCTGTCCGGGACCAGAGCCTTGATTGATGCTGTCAGGGACCAGAGCCTTGATTGATGCTGTCAAGGACCAGAGCCTTGATTGATGCTGTTAGGGACCAGAGCCTTGATTGATGCTGTCAGGGACCAGAGCCTTGATTGATGCTGTCAGGGACCAGAGCTTTGATTGATGCTGTCAGGGACCAGAGCCTTGATTTAGGCTGTCAGGGACCAGAACCTTGATTAATGCTGTCAGGGACCAGAACCTTGATTGAGGCTGTCAGGGACCAAGAGTCTTAATTGATGCTGTCAGGGACCAGAGCATGCTATCAGGGACCAGAGCCTTAATTGATGCTGTCTGGGAACAGAGCCTTGATTTATACCTGTCAGACCCTAGAGCCTTGATTGATGCTGTCAGGGACCAGAGCCTTAATTGATGCTGTTCGGGAACAGAGCCTTGATTTATATCTGTCAGACCCTAGAGCCTTGATTGATGCTGTCTGGGAACAGAGCCTTGATTTGTACCTGTCAGACCCTAGAGCCAACCAATCAGCTAATGGAATAAGGTTTGGGTGACAGCAGCTGTTTTATATTGATTCTAGGCCCTGCCATATACCCTATATAATCACCCATATACCCTATATACTACACCTACCCTATATAATACAACATATACCCTATATAATACACCATACCCTTTAATACCATATACCCTTTATATAATACACCATATACCCTTTATAATACACCATATACCCTATATAATACACCATATACCCTATATAATACACCATATACCCTTTATAATACACCATTACCCTTTATAATACATCATATACCCTTTATAAACACCATATACCCTATATAATACACCATATACCCTATATAATACCATATACCTATATAATACACATATACCCTAATTACACCATATACAGTGGGGAGAACAAGTATTTGATACACGCCGATTGGTGCAGGTTTTCCTACTACAAAGCATGTAGAGGTCTGTCATTTTTATCATAAGTACACATCAACTGTGAGAGACGGAATCTAAAACAAAAATCCAGAAAATATCATTGTATGATTTTAAGTAATTAATTAGCATTTTTATTTATTATAATTTATTGGATTAATAAACTGTTGTTAAAAGACAGCCTCACTGGTAGGAGTGAGTACGTCTCGGTGGGCTATATGGAGAACTTTTCTGCTTCCCTTACGTGCACCCCTTTTCATGTCATTCTGCTGTGGGGACACCAGTTTAAATCTTTCTGGGTCCTCATTGACTCTGGGGCTGATGAACTTTTGGACGCCACACAGGCTTCCGAGCTGAACTCCCCACTCAGCCCCTCTCCATTCTCATGGATGTTAGAGCGTGTGACGGGGGCTCTATAGGCCAGGTCCCTCATATACCACTCCATCAACCTACGGGTGTCAGGGAATTTCAGTGTGACTATTTAATTCTGCTCATCAAGTCTCCTCAGATTCCCGTGGTTTTGGGATTCTCTCTGCTCAGTGACACATTCCCCTCATTAAATTGGTCTACGGGTGGCATGATGGGCTGGAGTCCGTTCTGCCACGCCCATTGTATGAAATCACGCGCAACCTGCCCGATGTCTTCCTGGGGGCTCGGAAGGTCCCGGACCTCTCTGCCATCCCTGCGAGTACAACCTCCGGGAGGTGTTCAGCAAGGCCCGGGCAACATCGCTTCCGACGCACCGATCCTGCGGGATTGACCTTCTCCTTAGCACACACTGCCCCGGGGACGTCTGAACTCTCTGTCGGGACCGAGACCAAGGCTATGGAACCTACATTGGGGACTCCATTGCTGCAGGATTTATCTGTCCCTCTTCTTCTCCCGCTGGTGCAGGGGACTCAACGACAACCGTTACCCGCTACCACTCATTTCCTCGGCCTCCGAGCCACTCCAGGGGGCCACCGTGTTTTCCAAGCTGGATCTACGGAATGCCTACCACCTGTGTCGGATACGAGAGGGGGGCGAGTGGATGACCGACTTCAAAACGGCCAGCGGCCACTATGAGTATCTGGTCATTCTTTTTTGGCCTCACCAACGCCCCGCTGTGTTCCAGGCTCTGGTAAATGATGTTCTCCATGACATGTTGAACCGGTTCACCTTCGTCTACATGGTGACAAGAACCCCCAAAACACGTGCTCCACGTCCGCAGGTCCTTCAACACCTTCTGGAGAATCAGCTGTTTTTGAAGGCGGGAAGTGCGAGTTCCATCGCTCCACCATTCCTTTTCTGGTTATATCATCTCTGCTGGGAGTGTCCAAATGGATCCCGGGAAGGTGAGAGCAGTGGTTGATTGGCCTCCACCTACGTCCAGGGTGCAGCTGCAACATATCTTGGGTTTGCAAACTTTTGTCACAGCCTGCACGGTCTGTGCTCAAAACAAGACTCCTCAGCAAGCTCCAGCTGGTCTTCTGTAACCACTGCCTGTCCCTCACTGTCCCTGGTCCCACTATCTCTGGATTTTGTCACGGGTCTCCCCCCCGTCTGAGAGCGACACTGCCATCCTGACTGTGGTCGCCGGTTTTCCAAAGCCGTCCACTTCATTCCTCTCCCCAAACTACCCTCGGCCAAGGAAACGGCCCAGCTCATGGCGTATTCCACCCATCTCCCTGATCCATGGACTGCCCGTGGACATGGTCTCCGACCGATCATTGGGTCGTCGGCCAGCCTGTCCTCTGGGTTCCACCCCAGTCCAATGTCCAGTCGGAGCGAGATACTCTCGCGCTGCCTGTTCTCCGTGAACCCCACCACATGGAGCCAGTGGCTTGTATGGGTGAAATACACCTGCAAAACCCTTCCCTGCTCTGCCACGGGCCTATTGCCATATAAGTGTTCCCTGGGGTATCAGCACATGCTTTTCCCTGAGCAGGAAGAAGAGGTCGCCTACCTTCTGCCTAGATGTTGTCCGCCGCTGTCGTCGTACCTGGAGGAGAGCCCGATCGGCCTGCCTCAAGACCACCTCCAGGTATCGACGAAAAGCAGATCGCCATCGGACCCCGGCTCCCCGGTATCGTCTTGGGCAGAAGGTATGGCTATGCACTTGGGATTCCCCTCCGTGTGGAATCCCGCAAACTCTCCCCCCGGTTTATCGGCCCATTTCCCATCTCTAAAATGATTAGCCCCTCTGCTGTTAGTCTTCTGTTGCCCCGTACCCTTCGTTTACACCCCACCTTTCATATGTCCAGAGCTAAACCCATGTCTCACAGCCCTTTGTTTCCGGGTCCCCGCCAGGGACATCCTGGACCCAGGCCTCATCGCGGATTTCCAACGCTGACCCCCGGTCAACGCCGACACCCCGGTCAACCAGGTATGCCCCCAGGTAGATGCCAGTGACACCATATACCCTATACACGCCATATAATCAACATTCACCCATTAAAATACACAATTTACCATATACACACTATATAATACCATTTACCATATACACATTATATAATACCCTATACACACTATATATTTAAGCAATAAGGCCCGATGGGGTGGTGTAGATGGACAATATAACACAAACCCCGAGGTACCTTATTGTTATTATAAACTGGTTACCAAAGAAATTAGAGCAGTAAAATGAAGCTTTGTCATACCCGTGGTATAGGGTCTGATATTCATGCCTGTCAGCCAATCAGCATTCAGGGCTCGAACCACACAGTTTATAAAACACCGTATACCCTATATAAAACAACATATACACTATACACAGTACACAATGCACAATGCACCATATACCCAATACAACACTACACCATATACCCAATACACACTACACAATGCACCATATACCCAATACACACTACACAAGCACCATATACCCAATCACAACTACACAATGCACCATATCCCAATACACACTACACCATATACCCAATACACACTACACAATGCACCATATACCCAATACACACACACAATGCACCATATACCCCTGACAAGTAAAAATCGTTTGTTCTGCCCCTGAGCAAGGCAGTTACCCACTGTTCCTAGGCCGTCATTGAAATAAGAATTTGTTCTTAACTGACTGCCTAGTTAAATAAAGTTAAAATAAAATAAAAATATATACCCTATACATACTATATAATCACCATTACCCTAATATACTATAAATCACCATATACCCTATATATACTATATAATACACTGTATACCCTATATACCCACTTTGAGATATCATCTGATGTAAGAAGGCTTTATAAATACATTTGATTGATTGATATAATAGACCATATACCAATACACTATATAATATTGTAAACACTATTACATACGTATAATACCCTATATAATACACCATATACACCATATACCCTATATACACATTATAATACACCATATACCCTATAATACTATACAAAACACCCTATTCCCTGTACAAAATATATAATAACATCATATACCCTATTAATACAGCCAATACTCTAAACACTCTTTAAACTTCACCATATACACAATATATTATAAACCATTACACTATATAATACATTATACACCCTATACATACACCAAATATTTTTTATTTAACTAATTAAGTCAGTTAAGAACACATTCTTATTTACAATGACGGCCTAGGAACGTGGGTGTCCTGTTAAACTGATATTTCTTATCGTTTTTGAAGTTACAAGCCTGAAACCTTGACATAGACTGCTGACACCTATTGGAAGCCATAGGAATTGCTCCAGGGAGCACTTTTTAATATGACCTTTCTGTTGCATTTCTAAGAGGATGGGCTCTCAAAAAAAAACATTCTGGTTGGTTTTTCTTTGGATTTTCTCCTACAGTATCTATTGTGTTTATATTCTCCTACAATATTTAAATTTTTCTACAAACTCCAAAGTGTTTTTCTATCCAATGGTACTAATTATAGGCATATCCTGGCTTCAGGGCCTGAGTTACAAGCAGTTTACTTGGGCCGAGCCTAAAGATCTATTACCAGGTGAAAAATGTCACCGTTCAAAGGTATTTTGAGATCTAATGGAACAATTGTCATGAGTGTTAAAGTATTTTTGAGACGTAGCGAAATATACCATTATTTTAACGACACCCAGGGGTGAATGTCATTGGTTAAAAGTATATGAAAACCTGTTAACAATATCATCATGTGTTATGAGACCTAGTTAAACAATGTCCTTCGTTTTATGAGAACTAGTAAACAATATCTTCAGTGTTATGAGAGCTAGTGAACAATGCATCAGTGTAAAAGTATTATGAGACCTTGTGACGAGAAGTCCGTCACTCTCTGCGGCAGAGTTTGGTACACTAACAACACACACACATTCATCGCACCTCCATACTTCGTTATCAGCTACGTTAACAATGTGGGTCGCACACAAGTTAACTTCTCTTAGTACATTCACACTTTCACACTTACCTCCCGTCATAACAGTTGTATGTATAAAGATTATACAGACAAGAGTTCATGTTTATTTAAGCAACGTTTACTGTACTTATCATGTTATGGATGAGCACATTGTTTGGGGTTGGTTCGTTTCCTCTCTCCATCTCTGAGCTTCCGGGTATGCTGGGATAAGGACCAGAGCTACGGTAATCGGCTGGATAAGGACGACTCGGTAGGGCGGATAGACCGGCTACGGTAATCGGGCTGGGATAGACCAAGCTACGTATCGGGCTGGTAAGGACCAAGCTACGGTAATCGGGCTGGGATAAGGACCAGAGCTACGGTAATCGGGCTGGGATAAGGACAGAGCTACGGTAATCCGGGCTGGGATAAGGACCAAGCTACGGTAATCGGGCTGGGATAGGACCGAGCTACGGTATCGGGCTGGGATAAGGACCAGAGCTACGGTATCGGCTGGGATAGGACCAGACTACGGTAATCGGGCTGGTGATAAGGACCAGAGCTACGGTAATCGGGCTGGGTAAGGACCAGAGCTACGGTAATCGGGCTGGATAGAGGACCAGAGCTACGGTATTCGGTCTGGGATAAGGACCAGAGCTACGTAATCGGGCTGGGATAAGGGACGCAGAGCTAGGTAACGGCTGGGATAGCCGTCGACATCGGGCTGGCTTTTGTCGTACCTGTCCCGAATGGCTCGTTCTGTGAATGAGCATGTTGAAGACCCAATGCCAGTAGGGATGGGATTTTGTAAATGTGTTATATTGTATATTGTACCACGAGAAACGTGTTGCAATGTCTATAATGTCAGTATTTTAGCTGAGTGGAAAATGTAGAATTTTGATGAAGTAATTGCTTAATTAATTAGAACTGGTTATGTTCTGTTGGGAGGGGCTTCCCCTACAAAGGAGCCTCTCTTTCAGTTCAAGGGGGGAACCTTTTGTGATGGAGTTGTTGATGGGGCAGCATTGTTTTTTTTGTGTTTAAAATTTTTTTTTTTTTTAGCTTGTCCCATAATGTATAATTTGATGGCAGTACTGTTTTTCTTCTGGATTCACTTTGTAAATAAACACCCAGAGCACAAAGAACTTTTGCGGCTCCTCCATCTTTTTTATTTTGATAGAGGTTAGGTTTTCCAGTTTAGCCTTCTGGCCTCCTTACTGACAGACCTAGTGAACAACCTCATCAGTTGTAAAAGTATTATATGACCAAGTGAACATATTATCATTGTAAAAGTGTTTGAAACCTAGTGAACATTGGCATTAGTGTAAAAGTATTATATGACCAGTGAACAATATTATCATTGTAAAATGTGTTATGATATCAATTGAACAATGGCATCATTGTTTTGAGAACTGGGAAAAATGTCTTAAGTGTAAAATTATTATAAGACAGTGAAAAATATAATCATTGTTATGAGACCTAGTGACCAGATTTGTATGAATCTATTAGGCCTTTTGGTTTTTACCTGATCTAGTTAACGACCCATCAGTTCTTACCTGATCTAGTTTACCGTCCCATCATTCTACTGATCTAGTGTACCGTCCCAGTGTCTTACCTGACAGTTACCGTCCCATCAGTTTTCTTACCTGATCTAGTTGTACCGTCCCATCAGTTCTTACCTGATCTATTTACCGTCCCATCAGTTCTACCTGATCTAGTGTACCGTCCCATCGTTCTTACCTGATCTAGTTTACCGACCAATCAGTTCTCACCTGATCTAGTTACCGCCCATCAGTTCTCAACCTGATCTAGTTTACCGTCCCATCATTCTCACCTGATCTAGTACCTCCCATCAGTTCTTCCTGATTTAGTTTACCGACCCATCAGTTCTCACCTATCTAGTTTACCGCACCCTCATTCTTACTTGATCTAGTTTACCGACCCATCAGTTCTCACCTGATCTAGTTTGCCATCCCATCAGTTCTTACCTGATCTAGTTTACCGTCCCATCAGTTCTCACCTGATCTATTTACTGACCCATCATTCTCTCACACCTGATCTAGTTTACCGTCCATCAGTTCTTACCTGATCTAGTTTTACTGACCCATCAGTTTCTCAGCTGATCTAGTTTTACCGACCCATCAGTTTCTCACCTGATCTAGTTTACCGTCCCCATCAGTTCTTACACTGATCTATTTACTTCCCTCAGTTCTACATCTGATCTAGTTTACTGACCCTCAGTTCTCACTGATCTAGTTTACCGACCCATCAGTTCTCACCTGATCTAGTTTACCGACCCATCAGTCTCTCACCTGATCTAGTTTTACCATCCTCATTCTCACCTGATCTAGTTTGACCGCCCATTCAGTTCTCACCTGATCTAGGTTCCGACCCATCAATTCTCACCTGATCTAGTTTACACCGACCAATCTGTGTTACATGATCTATTACCGCCCATCAGTTCTTTACCTGATTTAGTTTACCGACCCATCAGTTCTCACCTGATCTAGTTTACCGTCCCATCACTTCTTACTTGATCTAGTTTACCGACCCATCAGTTCTCACCTGATCTAGTTTTGCCATCCCATCAGTTCTTACCTGATCTAGTTTACCGTCCCATCAGTTTCTCACCTGATCTAGTTTACTGACCCATCAGTTCTCACCTGATCTAGTTTACCGCCCATCAGTTCTTACCTGATCTAGTTACTGACCCATCAGTTCTCAGCTGATCTAGTTTAACCGACCCATCAGTTCTCACCTGATCTAGTTTACCGTCCCATCAGTTCTTACCTGATCTAGTTTCTGACCCATCAGTTCTCAGCTGATCTAGTTTTACCGACCCATCAGTTCTCACCTGATCTAGTTTACCGACCCATCAGTTCTTACCTGATCTAGTTTACCGACCTATCAGTTCCTCACCTGATCTAGTTTACCGTCCATCAGTTTCTTACTGATCTAGTGTACCGTCCCATCAATTCTTACCTGATCTAGTTTACCGACCCATCAGTTTTCTTCACCTGATCTAGTTTACCGACCATCATTTCTCACCTGATCTAGTTTACGTCCATCGTTCTCACCTGATCTAGTTTTACCGTCCCATCAGTTCTTACCTGATTTAGTTTACCGACCCATCATTTCTCACCTGATCTAGTTTACCGTCCCATCAGTCTTACTTGATCTAGTTTACCGACCCATCAGTTCTCACCTGATCTAGTTTGCCATCCCATCAGTTCTTACCTGATCTAGTTTACCGTCCCGTCAGTTCTCACCTGATCTAGTTTACTGACCCATCAGTTCTCACCGATCTAGTTTAACGCGTCCCTCAGTTTTCTTACCTGAATTAGTTTACTGACTCATCAGTTCTCACTGATCTACGTTTACCGACCCATCAGTTCTCACCTTATCTAGTTTAACCGTCCCCATCATTCATTACCTGATCTGTAGTTTAACTGACCCATCAGTTCTCAGCTGATCTAGTTTACTGACCCCATCAGTTTTCTCACCTGATCTAGTTTCGCGACCCATCAGTTCTCACCTGATCTAGTTTACCGACCCCCCATAGTTTCTCTACCTGATCTATTTAACCGCCCACCATCGGGATCTTCTCACCTGATCTAGTTTAAACCCGACCCTCCAGTTCTCACTGTCTAGGATTACCCGACCACATCATTCTCAACCTGATCTGTTTAACCCACCAGTCTGTGTTTTACATGATCTAGTTTACCGACCCTCAGTTGCTTACCTGATTTAGTTTACTACCGACCCATCAGTTCTCCCTGTCTAGGTTTAACCGTCCCATCACTTCTACTTGATCTAGTTTACCGACCCATCGTTCTCACCTGATCTAGTTTTGCCATCCCACATGTTTCTTACCTTGATCTAGTTTACTCGTCCATCAGTCTCACTGATCTAGTTTACTATGACCCATCAGTTCTCACCTGATCTAGTTTCCGTCCATTCAGTTCTTACCTATCTGTTACGACCCATCAGTTTTCTCCAGCTGTACCTTAGTTTACCGACCCATCAGTTCTCACCTATCTAGTTTTACCGTCCCATCAGTTCTTAACCTGTCTAGTTTACTGACCATCATATTCTCAGCTGATCTATTTAACCGACCCTCAGTTTTCTCACCTGATCTAGTTTACCGACCCATCAGTTCTTACCTGATCTAGTTTACCGACCCATCAGTTTCTCACCTGAATCTAGTTTTTACCGACCCGATCAGTTCTCACCTGTCTAGTTTACCGACCCATCATTTCCCTGATCTAGGTACCAGACCCATCAATTTCTCACCTATCTAGTTTTACAACGACCCATCGTGTTTACATGATCTAGTTTCCGACCCATCGTTTCTTACCTGATCTAGTTTACCGACCTATCAGTTTCATCTGATCTAGTTTATCAACCCATCAGTTCTCACCTGATCTAGTTTTACCGACCCATCTTCTCACCTGATGCTAGTTTACCCGACCCATCAGTTCTCTCTATCTGATCTAGTTTTACCGACCCATCAGTTCTCACCCTGATCTAGTTTACCGTCCCATCGTACTTCTTACCTGATCTAGTTTACCGACCCATCATTTCTCTCAACCTGATCTAGTTTACCGACCCATCAGTTCTCGACCTGATCTGTTTTACCCGTCCATCAGTTCTTACTGAATTTTAGTTTACAGACCCAGTTCCTCACCTTCTATTTCCGTCCCATACAGTTCTACTTGATCTAGTTTACACCGCCCATCAGTTCTACCTTTGATCTAGTTTACCGACCAGCATTTCGCATTCAGGTCCATCTCAGTCTTACTGATCTAGTTTACCGTCCCATCAGTTCTCACCTGATTGTTTAACTGACCATCAGTTCTCACCTTGATCTAGTTTAACGTCCTAAAAAACCATCCATTTTTTTTTTGTTCTTACCTGATCTAGTTTACGACCATCGTTCTCAGCTGATCTAGTTTACCGACCCATCCGTTCTTACCTGATCTATTTACCGACCCATCAGTTCTCCCTGATCTAGTTTATCCACCGCATCATTTCTCAACCGAATCTAGTTTTCCGCCCATCAGTTCTCACCTTATCTAGGTTACCGACCAATCAAGTTCTCACCTGATCTAGTTTACCGACCCATCTGTGTTTACATGATCTATTTTACCGGCCCCAGTTCTTACCTTGATCTAGTTTACCGTCTCAATCAGTTCTTACCTGATCTAGTTTTACGTGACCCATCTTCTTCACCTGATCTAGTTTTTACCGACCCATCAGTTCTTACCTGTCTATGTTTACAGACGCCCATCTGTGTTTACATGATCTAGTTTACCGACCCATCAGTTTCGTTACTGATCTAGTTTACCGACCCATCAAGTTTCTCACCTGATCTAGTTTACCGACCCTCAGTTCTCACCTGATCTAGTTTACAGACCCATCATTTCTCCACTCTGATCTTGTTTACCGACTCTCACTCAGTTTCTCATCTATCTAGTTTATCGACCCATCAGTTTCTCATCTGATCTAGGTTACCCGACCCATCAATTCTCACCTGATCTAGTTTACCCGACACCTCTGTGTTTTACATGATCTAGTTTACCGACCCTATCAGTTCTCCGCTGAGCTAATTACCGACCTAATCAGTTCTCATCTGATTCTAGTTTTATCGACCCATAGTTCTCACCTGATCTAGTTACCGACCCCCTCATTCTCACCTGATCTGTTTACCCGACCCATCATTCTCATCTATCTAGTTTTACCGATACCCATCAGTTCTCACCTGATCTGCGTATGTTTACCGACCCATGCAGTTCTCATCTAGTCTAGGGTTTACCGTCCCATCTAGTTTTTTTAACCTGATCTAGTTTACCGTCCCCATCATTCTTACCTGACCTAGTTTACCGTTCCCGTCAGTTCTTAACTGTCTAGTTAACCGACCCTCAGTTCTCACCTGATCTAGTTTTACCGACCCATCAGTTCTCATCTGATCTAGTTTACCGTCCCATCAGTTTTTGACCATGTCTAGTTTAACTGTCCATCGTTCTTACTGATCTTAGTTTTACCGTCCCATTCAGTTCTTACTGATCTAGTTTACGTTCTCTCAGTTCTTACACCTGAATCTGTTTACTGACCCATCAGTTCTTACCTGATCTATTTGACCGACCCATCAATCTTACCTATCTATTGTTACCGCACCATCTGGTGTTTCATGATGCTAGTTTAGCCGACCCATCAGTTCTTACCTGATCTGTTTACCAGACCCATCAGTTCTCACCTGATCTAGTTTACCACGACCACAGTTCCACATGTCTGTCCGCTCATCTCACTGATCTAGTTTACCCGACCCATCAGTTCTCCTCTGATCTAGTTTGACGACTCGTCACTATCTTAACGCACTCATTCTCACCTGATCTAGGTTACCCGACCCATCATTCTCACCTGATCTAGTTTACCGACCCATCTGTTTTTACATGATCTAGTTTTATACCGACCCTCATTTCTCAGCTGATCAATTTCCGCCTATCAGTTCTCTCTGATCTAGTTTATTCGACCCATCATTATCACCTGATGCTAGTTTACCGACCCTCATTCTCACCTGATCTAGTTTACCGACCCATCATGTTCTCACCTGATCTAGTTTACCGAACCCATCAGTTCTACTGATCTAGTGTTACAGACCCATCAAATTCTCACCTGATCCTAGTTTACCGACCCATCTGTGTTTACATGACCTAGGTTTCCGACCCTCAGTTCTTATCCTGATCTAGTTTACCGACCTATCGTTCTCATCTGATCTAGTTTATCGCCCTCAGTTCTCACCTGATCTAGTTTACGACACCATCAATTCTCACCTGATCTAGTTTACCGACCCATCAGTTCTCATCTGATCTAGTTTTAACCGACCCTCAGTTCTCACCTGATCTAGTTTTACCGTCCCATCATCTTACCTGATCTAGTTGTACGTCCCATCAGTCTTTACCTGATCTAGTTTACCGACCCATCGTTCTCACCTGATCTAGTTTAACCGACCCATCATTTCCACTCTGATTCTAGTTTAACCGTCCCATCAGTTTTCTTACCTGATTTAGTTTCCACCGACCCATCAGTTCAACCTGATCTAGTTTACCGTCCATCAGTTTCTATCCTGATCCTACGTTTACCGTCCATCAGTTCTTACTGAATCTAGTTTAACCGACCATCAGTTCTCACTGATCGAGTTTACCGACCCTCAGTTTCTCATCTGATCTAGTTTACCGTCCATCATTTTTCATTACCTGATCTAAGTTTTACCGTCCCATCAGTTCTTACTGATCTAGTAGTTTACCGTCCCTCAGTTCTTACCTGAATCGTAGTACTCGACACCATCTGTGTTTACATGATCTAGTTTTCGACCCATCGTCTTACCTGTCAGTTTACCGACCCATCGATTTCTTACCTATCTAGTTTATTACCTACCCATCAGTTCTCACCTGATCTTAGTTTACCGACCCATCAGTTCTCACCTGTATCTAGTTTACGTCCCATCAGTTCTTACTTGACTTAGTTTACCGACCCATCGTTCTCACCTGATCTAGTTTCTCATCCCATCAGTTTCTTACCTGGATCTAGTTTACCGTCCCATCAGTTTCACCTGATCTGTTTACTGACCCATCAGTTCTCACGCTGATCTGTTTACCGTCCCATCAGTTTCTTACCATGATCTAGTTTACTGACACCATCAGTTCCTCCGCTGATCTAGTTAACCGACCCATCGTTCTCACTGATCTAGTTTACCGTCCCATCAGTTCTTACCTGATCTATTTTCCGACCCATCAGTTTCTCACCTGATCTAGTTTACCGACCCATCGTTCTTACCTGATCTAGTTTACCGACCCATCATTCTCACCTGATCTAAGTTTACCGGACCCATCAGTTTTCTCACCTGATCTAGTTTTACACCGACCCATCAGTTCTCACCTGATATCTAGGTTACCGACCCATCATCTCACCTGATCTAGTTTACTAAACCGCCCCTCTGTGTTTTACATGATCTAGTTTACCGTCCCATCGTTCTTACCTGTATCTAGTTTAACCGTCTCATCATTTCTTATACTGATCTAGTTTACTGACCCATCAGTTTCTTACCTGAAGCTAGTTTAGCCCGACCCATCAATTCTCTTACCTGATCTAGTTTACCGACCCAATCTGTGTTTACATGATCTATTTTACCGACCCATCGTTTCTTACCTGGAATCTAGTTTACCGCCCCATCAGTTTCTCACCTGTATCTAGTTTAACCGACCCATCATTTCTCCAGCATGATCTATTTTACCGACCCATCAGGTCTCGACCTGATCTGTTTACCGACCCATCGTTCTCTCTGATCTAGTTTATCGACCCATCAGTTATCACCGGTATCAGGTTCCGCCCATCAATTCTCACATGATCTATTTTACCGACCCATCTGTGTTTAACATGATCTATTCTCGACCCATCAGTTCTCAGCGATCTAGATTTACCGACCTATCAGTTCTATCTGATCTAGTTATCGACCCAGTAGTTCTCACCTGAATCTAGTTTACCGACCCATCAATTCTCAACTTAATCTAGTACCGACCCATCAGTTATTACCGGCTAGTTACTCGACCCATCAGTTCTCTTCTGATCTAGTTTTACCGTCCCATTCAGTTCTTCCTGATCTGGTTTACCGTCCCATCAGTTCTTACTGATCTAGTTTACCGTCCCATCATTTCTTACCTGATCTAGGTTACCGACCGTCATCAGTTCTCACCTGATCTAGGTTCCGACCCATCAATTCTCTACGCTGATCTAGTTTCCCGACCCATCTGTGTTTACCTGATCTAGTTTAACCGACCCAATCAGTTCTTACTGATCTAGTGTACCGTCCATCAGTTTCTTACCTGATCTAGTTTACCGACCCCTCAGTTCTCAAAACCTGATCTAGTTTACCGACCCATCAGTTCTCAACTGATCTAGTTTACCGACCCATCAGTTCTCACCTGATCGTCGTTGTAACCCGACCCATCATTGTCTCACCTCTGATCTAGGTTACCAGGACCGCATCAATTCTCACCTGATCTAGTTTACCGACCCATCGCTGTTTTACATGATCAGTTTACCGACCCATCAGTTCCTTATCCCTGATCTAGTTTTACCGACCCAATCAGTTTTCACCTGATCTAGTTTTACCGTCCATCAGTTCTTACTTGACTAGTTTTACGACCCTCATTCTCACCTTATCTATTTTGCCATCCCATCAGTTCTTACCGTGATCTAGTTCTACCGTCCCATCAGTTTCTCACCTGATCTAGTTTACTGACCCATCAGTTCTCAACCTGATCTAGTGTAAGCCGTCCCATCAGTTTTCTTAACCTATCTAGTTTACTGACCCCTCTTTCTCAGCTGATCTAGTTTTAACCGACCCCATCAGTTCTCACCGATCTAATTTACCGTCCCATCAGATTCTTACCTGATTCTAAGTTTTACTGACCCATCGTTCTCAGCTGATCTAGTTTACTGACCCATCAGTTCTCACCTGGTCTGTTTTACCGACCCTCGTTTCTTCCTGATCAGTTTACACCGACCCATCAGTTCTCACCTGATCTAGTTTACACCGACCCCATCGTTCTCACCTGATCTGTTTACCGACCCATCAGTTCTCACCTGATCTAGGTTTACCGACCCTCAATTCTCACCATGATCTAGTTTACCGACCCATCTGTGTTTACATGATCTAGTATTACCGACCCATCATTCTTACCTGATTTTAGTTATATACCGACCCTCAGTTTTCTCGACCTGATCGAGTTTACCGTCCCATCAATTCTACTTGATCGAGTTTACCAAAGACCCATCATTTCTCACCTGATCCTAGTTGTGCCATCCCATCAGTTTCTTACCTGATCTAGTTTTACCGTCCCATCAGTTCTCAACCTTGATCTTATTTTACTGTTACTGACCCATCAGTTCTCACCTGAGCTAGTTTACCGTCCCATCAGTTCTTTACCGATCTAGTTTACACGAACCCATCAGTTTCTCACTGATCTAGTTTAACCGTCCCATCAGTTCTTACCTATCTAGTTTACTGCCCTCAGTTCTCAGCTGATCTATTTTACTGACCCCATCAGTTTCTCACCTGAATCTAGTTTACCGACCCCATCATTTTCTTACCTGATCTAGTTTACCGACCCTCAGTTCTCACCGGATCTAGTTTACCGACCCCCATCGTTCTCACCTGTCTAGTTTACCGGGGGGGGGGGACCCATCAGTTCTCACCGATCTAGGTTACCGACCCATCAATTCTCACCTTAATCTAGTTTACCGACCCTCTGTGTTTACATGATCTAGTTTACCGACCATCAGTTCTTACCTTGATTTAAGTTTACCGACCCATCAGTTCTCCCTGATCTAGTTTTACCGTCCCTCAATTCTTACTTGTATCTAGTTTTACCGACCATCAGTTCTCACCTGATCTAGTTTGCCATCCCATCAGTTCTTACCTGATCTAGTGTTTACCGTCCATCGTTTCTCGACCTGATCTAGTTTACTACTGACCCATCAGTTCTCAACCTGATCTAGTTTAAACCGTCCCATCAGTTTTTACCTGATCTAGTTTTACTGACCATCAGTTTCTCAGCTGATTCTAGTTTACCGCCCATCATACTCACCTGATCTAGTTTAACTTCCCATCAGCTTCTTACCTGATCTAATTGACTGACCCATCAGTATCAGCTGATCCTAGTTTACACCGACCCATCGTTCTCTAACCTGATTCTAGTTTACCGACCCAATCAGTTCTCACCTGATCTTGTTTACCGACCCATCATTCTCAACCTTCTCTAGGTTCCAGACCCCTCCCAATTTTTTTTCTCACCTGACTAGTTTACCGACCCAGTCTGTGTTTACATGATCTAGTTTTACCGACCCATCATTTCTTTACCCTGATCTAGTTTACAGACCTATCGTTCTCATCTGATCTAGTTTATCGACCATCAGTTCTCACCTTGATCTGTTAACCGACCCATCAATTCTCACCTTATCTAGTTTTTACCGACCCATCAGGTTCTCAACTGATCTAGTTTTAACCGACCCTCAGTTTCTCTCCTGATCTAGTTTTACCGTCCATCAGTTCTTACCTGAATCTAGTTTACCGACCCATCAGTTCTCAACCTGATCTAGTTTACCGACCCAATCAGTTTCTCACCCTGAATCTAGTTTACGCGTCCCATCAGTCTTACCTGATTTAGTTTACCGACCCATCAGTTGTCGCACCTGATCTAGTTTTACCGTCCCATCAGTTCTTACTTGATCTATTTTACCCGATCCCATCAGTTCTCACCTGATCTAGTTTTGCCATCCCATCAGTTCTTACCTGATCTAATTTACCGTCCCAGTCAGTTCTCACCTGATCCAGTTTACTGGACCCATCAGTTCTCACCTGCTCTAGTTTACCTCCATCAGTTCTTACCTGATCTAGTTTTTACTGACCCATCAGTTCTCTCAGCTGATCTAGTTTACCGACCCATCAGTTCTTACCTGAATCTAGTTTATCCGACCCGATCTTCTCACCTGATCTAGTTTAACCGAACCCATCATTTTCACCTGATCTAGTTTACGACCCATCAGTTCTCACCTGATCTAGGTTACCGACTCCATCATTCTCACCTGATCTAGTTTGCCACGACCCATCTGTGTTTACTGATCTAGTTTTACCGTCCCTCAGTCTGTTATACCTAATCTAGTTTACCACGTCTCATCATCAGTTTTTTCTTACCTGATCTAGTTTACTGACCCATCATTTCTTCCTGATCTAGTTTACCGACCCATCAGTTCTTACCTGATCTAGTTTACCCGACCCATCTGTGTTTTACATTATCGGTTTACCGACCCATCAGTTCTTACTGTCTAGTTTCCGACCCATCATTTCTCACTCTGGATCTAGTTTTACCGACCCATCATTTCCACCCATCTAGTTTATGACAGACGCCATCAGTTCTCACCTGATCTAGTTTTCCCGACCCATCCGTTCTCATCTGATCTAGTTTATGTCGACTCCTCAGTTTCACGCGATCTAGGTTACCGACCCATCAATTCTCACCTGAATCTAGTTTTACCGACACATCTTTGTGTTTACATGATCTAGTTTACCGACCCCCCCATCGTTCTCCTCAGCTGATCTAATTTACCGACCTATCATTCTCATCTGAATCTAGTTTATTACCCATCATTCTCACCTGATCTAGTTACCCGACGCCATCAATTCTCACCTGTCTAGTTTTACCGACCCATCAGTTATCATCTGATCAGTTTTACCCCGCCCATCAGTTCTCACCTGATCTAGTTTACCGTGACTCCCATCAGTTCTCACTGATCTAGTTTTAATATACCGTCCCATCAGTTTTTAATTACTGATCTATTTTACCGTCCATCAGTTCTTACCTGATCTAGTTTAACCGTCCCTCAGTTTTCTTACCTGATCTAGTTAACCGCCCATCAGTTCTCACCTATCTAGTTTACGACCCATCAGTTCTCTCTGATCTAAGTTTTACAAACCAGTCCCATCAGTTTTTACTGAGTCTGTTTTACCGTCCCGATCAGTTCTTACATGATCTAGTTTACCGTCCCATCAGTTATTACCTGATTCTAGTTTTAACCGTCTCATCAGTTCTTACCTGATCTAGTTTACTGACACATCCATTCTTACCTGATCTAGTTTCCGACCCATCAGATCTTACCTGATCTAGTTTAACCGCCCATCTGTGTTTACATGATCTAGTTTAAACCGACCCACAGTTCTACCTGATCTAGTTTACCGACCCTCATTCTCACCTGATCTAGTTTACGACCCTCAGTTCTCACCTGATCTAGTTTACCGACCCTCAGTTCTCACCTGATCTGTTTACCGCCCATCAGTCTCATCTGATCTAGTTTATCGACCCATCAGTTCTCACCTGATCTAGGTTTACCGCCCATCACATTCTCCACCTGTCTAGTTTAACCGACCCATACTGTGTTTACATGATCTAGTTTACCGACCCATCATTGTTCTCAGCTGATCTAATTAACCGACCTATCAGTTCTCATCTGATCTGTTTTATCAGAACCATCAGTTCTCACCTGATCTAGTTTCCGCCCATCAATTCTTCCCTGATCTAGTTTACCGACCATCAGTTCTCCTTATCCTCGTTTAACCGTCCCATCGTTCTTCCTGATCTATTTACGTCCCATCAGTTCTTACCTGATCTTGGTTAACCTGACCCATCAGTTGTCTCCAACCTGATCTAGTTACCGACGCCATCAATTCTCACCTGATGCTAGTTTACCGACCCATCTGTGTTTACCTGATCTTAGTTAACCGCCATCTGTTCTTACCTGATCTAGTGTACCGTCCCTCAGTTCTTACCTGATCTAGTTTTACCGACCAATCAGTTTCTCACCTGATCTAGTTTTAAACCGACCATCAGTTCTCACTGATCTAGTTTAACGGGGACCCTCAGTTTCTCACCTGATTCTAGTTTTACCGACCCATGCCAGTTCTCACCTAATCTAGGGTTACCGGACCCATCATTCTCACCTGATCTAGTTTACCGACCCATCTGTGTTACATATCTAGTTACCGACCCATCAGTTCTTAACCTGGTCTAGT
Organism: Salvelinus namaycush; assembly: GCF_016432855.1. Lineage (NCBI taxonomy): Eukaryota > Metazoa > Chordata > Actinopteri > Salmoniformes > Salmonidae > Salvelinus > Salvelinus namaycush. Next base: position 87,566 of record NW_024061566.1, read on the forward strand.
TTTTTACCGACCTATCAGTTCTCATCTGATCTCTTTTATCGACCCATCAGGTTCTCACTATCTAGTTTACCCGACCCATCAATTCTCACCTGATCTAGTTTCCGACCCATCAGTTCCTCATCTGATCTATTTTACGACCCATCAGTTTCCTCTCACCTGATCTAGTTTACCGTCCGCAGACTCAGTTCTAACCTGATCGAGTGTACCGTCCCATTCAGTTTCTTAGGGAGAAATCTAGTTTAGACCGACCCATTCAAGTTCTCACCTGCTCTAGTTTTACCACCCATCAGTTCTCTCACCTGATCTAGTTTTACGCGTCCCTCAGTTCTTACCTGATTTAGTTACCGACCAATCATTCTCACCTGATCTAGTTTACCGTCCCAATCCCAGCATCTTACCTGAATCTAGTTTACCGTCCCATCAGTTCTTACCTGATCTAGTTTAACCACCTACCCCATCAGTTCTCACCTTAATCTAGTTTTTACCGACGCCATCAGTTCTCATCTGAGCTAGTTTTACCGTCCATCAGTTTTTACCTGATCTAGTTTACCGTCGCCATCAGTTTTCTTACCTGATCTAGTTACGACCCCTCAGTTCTTACCTGTCTAGTTTTACCACCCATCAGTTCTCACCCTGATCTGTTACCCGCCCATCAGTTCTCACCTGATCTAGTTTACCGTCCCTCAGTTCTTACTTGATCTCGTTTACCGACCCTCGTTCTCCTGATCTAGTTTGCATCCCATCAGTTCTTACCTGATCTAGTTTACGTCCCAATCAGTTTCTCACCTGATCTAGTTTCCTGACCCATCAGTTCTCACCTGATCTAGTTTAACCGTCCATCAGTTCTTACCTGATCTAGTTTACTGACCCATCAGTTCTCAGCTGAATCTAGTTTTACACCGCCATCTTTCTCTCACCTTGATCTAGTTTTACCGTCCCATCAGTTTCTTACCTGATCTAGTGTACCGACCCATCAGTGTCTCACCTGAATCTGGTTTACGACCCATCAGTTCTTACCTGATCTAGTTTACCGACCCAATCCGTTTCTTCACCTGATTCTAGTTTACCCGACCCATCAGTTTCTCACCTATCTCATTTACCGACCCATCGTTCTCAACTGATCTAGGTTCCCGACCCATCAATTCTCACCTGATCTAGTTTCCGACCCATCTGTGTTTACATGTCTATTTTACCGTCCCATCATTTCTTATACCTGATCGAGTTTTACCCGTCCTCATCAGTTCTTACCTGATCATAGTTTACCTGACCCCTCAGTTCTTACCTGATATAGTTTACCGACGCCATCAGTTTTCTTAAACCTGATCTAGTTTCTATACCGACCGAAATTCTGTGTTTACATGATCATAGTTTAAAACCGACCCATCAGTTTCTTACCGTGATCTAGTTACCGACCCTCAGTTCTCACCCCTGAATCTAGAGTTTACCGACCCATCAGTTCTCACCTGATCTATTTTTACCGACCCATCAGTTTCCTCACCTGTCTATTTTTACCGACCCATCATTTCTCATCTTATCTAGTTTATCGACCCATCAGTTCTCACCTTATCTAGGTTACAGACCCATCAATTCTCACCTGATCTAGTTTAATACCGACCCATCTGTGTTTACATGATCTAGTTTACCCCGACCCATTCCAGTTCTCACTGATCTAATTTACCGACCTATCAGTTCTCATCTGATCTAGTTTATCGCTCCATCAGTTTTCTCCAACTGATCTAGTTTACCGACCCATCAATTCTCCCTATCTAGTTTTAAACCCGACCCATCATTATTACCCTGATCCTAGTTTAACACCGACCCATCATTCTCTTCTGATCTATTTTACCGTCCAATCGTTCTTACCTGAATCTAGTTTAAACCGGTCCCATCAGTTCGTACCTGATCTAGTTTTACCGTCCCATCATTTCTTACCTGATCTAGGTTTACCGACCCGATCAGTTCTTTCTCACCGATCTAGGTTACCGACACATCAATTCTCACCCTGATCTTAGTTTAACCCGCCGACCCAATCTGTGTTTACCTGATCTAGTTAAAACACGACCCCATCAGTTCTTTACCTGATCTAGTGTCCGTCCCAGCAGTTCTTTACCTTGATCTATTTAACTATACACACCCCAAACTAAACCGACCCATCATTCTTCCCTCAGTCAACCCCTGATCTAGTTTTACCGACCCACGCGCCCATCAGTTTCACCCCTGATCTAGTTTAAATTAACAAACAAAAGACAACCGACACCCATCCATCAGTTTCTCACCTTATCTAGGTTACCGACCATTCAATTCTCACCTGATCTAGTTTAGCCCTCGACCCATCTGTTTTTACATGATCTAGTTTACCGACCCATCATGTTCTTACTGATCTAGTTTACCGTCTCATCAGTTCTTCTTTACCTGATCTGTTTACTGACCCATCAGTTTTTCTTAACCTGATCTAGTTTACCGACCCATCATGTTTCTTAACCTTATCTCGTTTACCTGACCCCATCTGTGTTTACTGATCTATTTACCGACCCATCATTCTTACCTGATCTAGTTACCGACTCCATCAGTTTCTCACCTGATCTAGTTTAACCGACCCATCATTTCTCACCTGATCTGTTTACAGACCCATCAGTTCCTCACCTGATCTAGTTTACCGACCCATCAGTTCTCATCTGATCTAGTTTATCGACCCATCAGTTTCTCCCTGACTAGGTTACCGACCCATCAATTCTCCCTGATCTAGTTTACGCACATCCTGTGTTTTAAATGATCTAGTTTTACCGACCCATCAGTTCTCAAGCTGATCTAATTTACCGACCTATCAGTTTCTCATCGATCTAGTTTTTCGACCCATCAGTTCTCAACCTGATCTACGTTTTACCGACCCATCAATTCTCACCTGATTCTAGTTTTTACCGACCCATCCGTTTCTCATCTGATCTAGTTTTTACCGACCCATCATTTCTCACTGATCTGTTTACGACCCATACAGTTTCTCTATCCTGAATCTAGTTTACCCGTCCCATCAGTTTTTTACCTGTCTAGTTTACCGTCCCATCAGTTTCTTACCTGATCTAGTTTACCGTCCCATCAGTTTTCTTACCTGATCTAGTTTACCGACCCATCAGTTCCTCACCTGATCTAGTTTACCGACCCATCAGTTCTCATCTGATCTAGTTACCGTCCCATCAGTTTTTACCTGATCTAGTTTACCGTCCATCATTCTTACCTATCTAGTTTTACTGTCGCCATCAGTTCTTCCCTATTCTAGTTTACCGTCTCTCAGTTTCTACTGATCCTAGTTTACTGACCCATCAGTTTCTTACCTGATCCTATTTTACGCGACCCATCAGATCTTACCTGATCTAGTTTACCGACACCATCTGTGTTTACATGATCTATTTTAACCGACCATCAGTTTCTTACCTGATCTAGTTTACCGCCCATCAGTTCTCCCCTGAACTAGTTTACGACCCATCAGTTCTCACCTGTCTAGTTTTACCGACCCTCAGTTCTCATCTGATCTAGTTTCGACCCATCAGTTCTCACCTGATCTGAGGTTA